>NC_058131.1:169711167-169806654 GCF_016433145.1 Gracilinanus agilis | reverse complement strand
AACCACTCCCGGGCCTTGTCCAACTGGAATCTCTCTATGAACCCTGATGATAGGGTTCAGAGGAGACATATATCATCTCCTCATATTTGAGTATATGTAACAAAATATATTTGAGTAACAGTTTATCCTTGTTTAGCATTTTGTCATTGTTCATTCATATTTATCTTTTTATGCTTCTTTTCACTCCTGTTTTTGAACCTCAAAGTTTCTATTGCAACTTTGATCTTTTTGTCAGGAGTGCTAGGAAGTTCTTTATTTAATCAAAAATCCATTTCCCCCCCTATAGATCTTAACTTTTTGTGTGTGTAGGTTACTTTGGCTCTAAGCTCATATCCTTTGTCTTCTCTACAATAATATTCAATGTTCTCTGTTCCTTTATAGTGGTAGCTGCTTAATTGTGTGTGATCTTGGCTGTGGTTCCTCATTACTTGAATTCTTTCTTTCTGACTGCTTACAGTACTTTTTCTTTGACATGGAAATTCTGGATTTTGGCTGTGATTTTCCTGGGAGTTTTCATTTTGGGGTTTCTTTCAGGAAATGACTAGTGAATTCTTTCTCTTTACAGTTTGTTCTCTGGTTTGAGATTTGGGCAGCTTAGGATGTTCAAGATTTTTTGTTTTTTTTTTAGCTCATGGTTTTCACACAGTGCAATGATTCTTTTTATATTTTATATTTTACTTTTTCCTTAATTACATGAAAAATATTTAACATTAAAAAAAAACAGTTCCAAATTCCCTCCTTCCCATTCCGCCCCCCCCCCCCTCACTTTGGTGAGAGAGTTTACATGTGTAGTTCAAGAATTCTTAAGCTTTTTCTCCTCAGTCTGTTTCCCAGGTCAATTGTTTTTGCTATGAGATAACCTTACATTTTCTTCTATTTTTTCCAGTCTTTTGATTTTGTTTTAATATTTTGTTGTTGTTGTTGTTGTTGCCCCATGGGAGTCATTGGTTTCTATTTCTTCATTTGAATTTTCAGTAAGTTTGTTGTTTAGGTAGGGCACATTGTGCAAGGCTGTTAATTCCTTTTCCAATTCTTTCTGTCTTAGCTCTCATTTCTTTTACCATTTCCCCCTCAAATGTTCTCATTCCATTTATAAAATCATTTTTTGGTCTTTTTGAAAACTCCTGTTTCATTTCTTCCAGAAATTCTAGTTGAGTTTGTGCCCACGCTGTGAGGCATTGCTTATTGATGTTTTGGAATTATTCTCTTCTGCATTTGTGTCTTGAGCATCTCTGCCACCATAATGATTTATTGTGGTAGTCTCTGTAACCAAAAAAGATCATTATGGCAGTATCCCTTTTTTGCTTGCTCATTCTTCTAGCTTATATATTGATTTCATATTTGATGTTAGGGCCAAGTTCTACCACACTTCTGGATGGAAGGTCTAGAATAGCTTTGTTGCTGCTTTCTTGAAATATAAAATTTCACATTATTCTGAGGTTTCATGGACAAGATAGGAATCTATAAGCTTTAAGTGTTCCCAAAGTCTAATCTGGGACAAAACCTGATTGCTGCCCTCCCCAGTCTGAGCTCTGATAGTTCCTGACCTGAGTTTGGGTCTGTGCATGAGTAGATGCTACTGAAAAACTCTTTTGTCAGAATGGCAGAATTGTAGACTTTCATTTGGTTTGAGTTTCCTGCCCTGGTTATTCCTCTGCAGGCTAGGCTAGATGCTTTTGGTTAGACTCTGCTTTGCCTCTAGGGACTGAACACCATGATTACTGCTGCTGCTACTGGCTTCTGAACTTTTTTTCCTCAATATGCAGCCTGGGGCCTCTCTACTTGGAATGCTACTCTGCTGGGCAAGTGCCCTTCTCTCTACATCTGTGACCTTTCACTAGGTACCAGGCAACAAACAGTTAACTCCTGTTACTCTCTCAGTGACACCTGCCTCCCCACCCCAGTTTAAAAGTCTGGGACTTTTTGTCTGATACACAACCTTTTTATGTTTTTTTTTTCAGGGCTTTTGGTTGAACCTGTCCCATGTCCACAGCTCTTCCTGTCTGTCTCCCTATTCTAAACTGGGCTGGACAAGTGACTCACTATGACTTTTTAAAATTTCTCCATCAGAATTTGATCTGGTGCGTTTTCTAGATCTGTTTGAAGATAGTTTGTGGAGCAGTACTCACTGTGCTGCTTCCTACCATTCCACCATCTTGTCTTTCTGCCTCCCCATTGTATATTGCTTTATAAATGTAAATACATATTTTATTTATAAATTACACACAAAAGCTACAGTATTAACAACTATGTACATTATGTAAGTTACATGAAATTTTTAGAGGGATAAGATGAAGATAAAGTACAACTGAAAATAACGTTTTCCTTAATGGTACAAAAAATTCTTTTTGCTCTCTAAAAAAGTAGCAATTATTTATTTATTTTATTTTTAGATTTTAATAAGAGCAATGTGATCTCATTAAAAACAACGTTCCATTTTTAAAAAAAGTATTGGTTTTTTTAAAACACTTTCTAGCACAGTGATTTGAAGATATAGCTACAAGTTTAGTTTACTTTCCTGCTTTGTTTGAATGGTTGTCAGAACTGAAAAAGATACCTAGTTCCCAATGGAAAAGTGCATTCTTGGCTCTGTTTACTCAGTTGTGATAATCAGGTATTAATTAAGCAAAGGTTTTGTTGAAATTCACCTAAGAAATATCCATCTTCCCTGTTATCACTTCTTACAACCTAATCAGAAGGCATTAGATTAAAAATTCTTTTAATTTATTTTTACTTTTTATCTTTATTTTTTTTATAAACCTTTACCTTCCATCTTGGAATCAATGCTGTATATTGGCTCCAAGGCAGAAGAGTGGTAAGGGTAGGCAATGGGGGTTAAGTGACTTGCCCAGGGTCACACAGCTGGGAAATGTCTGAGGTCAGATTTGAACCTAGGACCTCTCGTCTCTAGGCCTGGCCCTCAATCCACTGAGCCACCCAGGTGCCCCCAATTTAAAATTTTTTAACAAATGTGTTCATAAACTCACTAAAACTCTCTGGAGAGTTTTACCAAATATGAAAAAATCCTGTTTCCAAGTTTTTTTATGTGTACAGAAATGAGAATTTTTGTTGGTAACACACATAATTTTTAGCAACCCAGAGATTAAAGAATACGTGTCTAGGACGGTGATGGCAAACCTATGACATGTGTGATGTGTAGCCATTTTCGATGACATGCAGCCACATGCAGCCGCATACAGAGAAGTCTGGGGCTGCATGCCAAGGATGAAACATTTGCTGTAGTGTAGTGTAGACACTCTGTATACTATAGATAACAATTCTACCTATATTAATTTACCTTGTTTGGTTTATTAAATACAGTTATATATTACAATTATACATTTTTGTTATTTAAACTATAAATATCGTGAAATTGCGGTGTTTTTTTTTTTTCTTGAAGTGACACACCACCAGAGTTATGCTCAGTTTTTTGGCAAATTTTGACACACCAAGCTCAAAAGGTTGCCCATCACAGTCTAGGAGAAGCTAATTAGTGTTAAATGGTACAGAGGTTAAAGATAAGGATTGAGAAAAGGCCATTAGATTTGGCAATTAAAAGGTCATGGTAGAGGGTGGCTAGGTGGCTCAGTGGAAGGAGAGCCGGACCTAGAGATGGAAACCTGGGTTTGAATCCGACCTCAGACACTTCCAAGCTGTGTGACTCTGGGCAAGTCACTTCACCCCCACTGCCTCCCCCTTATTGCTCTTCTGTCTTGGAACCAATAACAGTATTGATTCTAAGATGGAAGGTAAAGGGTTAAAAAAAGATAATAGAAATTTTGAAGAGACTAATTTCAGGAGAGTATAGTATCAAGGATAAAAGGAAGGCAGAGCACCTGAGAAAATGGAACAGAAATAGAGACTTTGGAGGAAAGGTTAATGGGTTGGCAATAGGAATGACAACTCATTCATGTCTGTTCTTTCTGTTACTGATTTTGTCCCACCAAAAAGGGGGGGAGGGTATAGGTAGGGAGACCTTACGGAGAGCTAAGACTTTATCTGATGCAGGTACAAGGGGCTTTAGGGGCTGTCTGGAAGGGCAGGGATTTACTCCAGGGCCCCTGAACAACAGCTTAGAGTGCTTGCTGTCTAGCCCGAGGGGGGGAGCAGCCGCCTTCTTCCCTGAAGGGCTGATATCCAGGCTAGAAGGAGAGAGGTGGGCAGCCTGCGCAGCCAGAGAGGACCAGCCACAAGAAAGGCAAAGGAGGCCCTGTCATTGGAGTCAAGCCCTACCATCCGCTATCACAGGGAATACTGGCTGTGAACCATCGTCCCACTCTCCAATTGGTTCTGCCTTTGGGACACACCATTGTCCAGTGAGGATATTTAGACACCCACTGCTCTAAAGCTTCAAGTGGAAAATATCGGGTAGGTTTCTTTTGTTTCAGTAAGAATGACCACCGCGGCCGCCACCAGCTAGCTTTCTATCTTAAACCTCACATGCCAAAAACCATATCTTCTCCAGTTTTCCTGGTTTCTATTTAGGGTGCCAGTATCTTAGTGAGCTGGAACCTCTCTTATCCTCAACTCTAACGCCTCTCTCACCCCACAGAGTCCATCGGCTGACAAGGCTGGTTAATCCCATCTTCCTGTCTCCCACGTTGGTCTCCCTTTCTACACTCATGTGGCTACCACGTTAGTTAGGAGCCAGTCTGTCTCTTGCCTCTATTGTTATAATGGCCTCCTACTGGGTCTCCCTTCTTCCATAGCCTCCCTTCTCTATTCCATCTACCACATAGCTCTCAAACGAATATACCCAAGCAAGAGTCTGACTTCTCAGGGACTGCTGGTGTCCCTCAGGAGGCTGCTTCCTATTAATTTACCTTTGTATTAATTTGTCCATGGCAAAATATAAGCTCTTTAATACTTTGGTTTGTTGCATTGGGGTTTTTTTGGTTTGTTTTTGGGTGGGGGCTTGGTGTTTGTATTGCATTCCTGGCCTCTACGTGGCTTCTTGAGCTTAGTAAATATTTGTTAAAGTGTAAAACAGAGATCTCAGGCAAGGCTGGCAACTGAGCTCTTGATCAGGAAACCAAGATAAAGGTCAGGGGAGAAGCACTATGCTGTAGTGGATAGAGTGCTGGACTTGAAGGCAGGAAGACTTGAGTTCAAATTATGCCTCATACTTACTAGCTGTGTGACTTGGAGTAAATCATTTAATTTCTGAGTCTCCTATTACTTATCTGTAAAAAGAGGCGCCTGGATGAAATGGACTCTGAGGCCTCATCTTAGCTTTAAACCTGTGATCTAGCATCCTACGTGACAGCACTTTAGATATTTGAAGACAGAGGCAGTATTCTCCTTAAGTCTTCACTTCTCCATGCTAAGCTTATATGTACAAAGAACAAGGGAAAGTAATAAATAATTCCTATTCCTTACATGTGTAATTACTTTATGTTTTATATAAGGATATGTTATATCCTTATAAAATATTTTTTTTCACAAAAGTATGATCCATAGGGGTTTCTTGATTAACTCAAAATAGATAAAGAGAATAAAGAATCCCCTTTCACAGTGTCATTTCATGCTACCCTTTCCATGCTTTTCTGAAATTTTCAAATTTATCATTTCTTATAACACAATCATATTCCAATATGTATCATAATTTATTCAGACATTCCTGGTTTTTGAGCATATATTTTGTTGCTTGGATTTTATTATTACAAATATGCACATTTTTATATGTTATAGATCTTTTCTTGCTATAATTTACTTCTTTAGGGTAGAAACCCAGTGATGAGATCCCCAGGTCAAAGAGTATCAACAAGAAGCAAGTAGGTAGCACATTAGAGAGTGTGCCAAGCTTAGAGTCCAGACAACCTGGGTTTGGTAGCAAGGTGACTCTGTAGATAGAGTGCCAGACCTAGGGATGGGAGGACCTGGGTTCAAAGTCTGGCCTCAGACACTTCCCAATTTTGTGACCCTGGGCAAGTCACTTAACCCCAGTTACCTAGCCATTATCACTCTTCTGCCTTAGAATAGATATTAAGACAGAGAAGGCAAGAGTTATTATTATTTTTAAAAAGAGTGTGAACAATTTGTTAACTTCTGCATAATTCCCAATCAATTTCTAGCATGATTAGGTGAACTCATAATTCTACCAGAAACAGATTAGAGTAGCCATTTTCTCACAGCCCCTCCAGGTGAGAATTTTCATTTTTTGACTATTTGATGAGTGTGAAACATCCTCAGAAGTGTTTTAATTTGCATTTTCTGATTATCAGTCATTTTGTATACTTTTTAGACATATTAGATATAATATTTTTAGATACTCATAGTTTGCATGTTTTCTTTTGAAAATTATTCATATCTTACAGTTTTCTGTTGAAAAATGACTCTTGAAGTTAGATTTGTCTCAATTCCTTTTAGATTTTGGATGTTTAAGACTTTTATCTGAAATGTTTAATGCAAAGATTCTTATCTTAGACATGTTGACTTCATTGATGCAAAAGTTGTTTTATTTTTTTGGTAAACCCTTACCTTAGAATCAATATGAAATATCAGTTCTAAGGCAGAAGAGTGGGGAAGGCTAGGCAATTGGGGTTAAGTGATTTGCCCAGGATTATATAGCTAGGAAGTCTATTTTTTGCCTCAGTTTCCTCTATGTTAAATGAATTGGAGAAGGAAATGACAAACCACTCTAGTGTCTTTGCCAAGAAAACCCCAAATGGGGTCACGAAGTATTAGATATGACTGAAATGACTGAACAACAACAAATCTAAAATAAATTTTTTTTCCAGTGAGAAGTCGAAGGGTTGGAGGTTATAGTGAAGATGAGGTATTAAGTTGTAGTAATAAGGCAGAAGAAAAGATGGAATGATCATAAAAGGTTATGATCATATAAACAAATTTATGTTTACAAACATATTTATTGCAAAGTATATATGCATATATCAAGAACAAAGGTATAACCATCTCTATGTAGATTGTAGGAGTGTATCACAGGGAAAAAAAAGATGGTTAATTCTCTAGATAAAAATTTTGTGTTGTTTTTTCTAGGTTTATACTCTTGTTTTTTTTAATGCTTCTTTGTAAATAAGATCCTTCCCAGTCTCCCCACCCCCATTTTATTACCTAGCTATTTGTTTCTGGTATGTAGGAACAGAATTGATTTTTGTGATTATATCTTATAACCTTCTAGTTTGCTGAACTTCTTGTCTCTACTAAGTGATTTTGTTGTTTTTCTTAAATATCCTAGTACATGATTGTGGGCCATTACTTGATCTCTTCCTTTCCAATATTAATCATTTTTATTTTTCATCCCTTATCAACATTTTGTAGCACTTTAAATATTGTGTTGAATAGCCAGTCAGCCAGTAAGTATTTATTAAGCACCTAATGTGTAGCAGCACAGTACTTTGCTAAGCACTGGTGGGATACAAAGAAAGGCAAAAGACAGGTCCTTCCCTGAAGAAGTTCACAATCGATTGGGAAAGACAAGATGCAAAAGACTGTGCAAACATAAATAAATGACAAGTAATCAATAGAAAGAAGATATTTGGTTTAAGGAGGATTGGCAAAATTTCTAGTAAAAGGTGGGGTTTTAGCTGAAACTTGAAGAAAACTAGGGAAATCAAGAAATGGAAGTGAGGAGCATAGGGAATGGCTAGAGAAAATTCCTGACATAGAGAGACTGAGAGTTTTGTGTGAGGAACAGCAAGGAGACCAGTGTCACTGAATGAAAGAATACTTGGGAGGATAGTATAAGGTGTAAGAAGACTGGAAAGGTGGGAAAGGTCAGGTAATAAAAGGCTTCGAATATGAAAAAAGAGGATTTTATATTTGATCCTATAGATGGTAAGGAGCCACTAGAGTTTCTCAAGTTGGGAGGGTGATGGTATGGTCAGATCTGTGCTTAAGGAAGTTCACCTTGACAGTTGAGCAGAGCATGGGCTGGAGCAGGTAGACTTGTGGCAGAGAACCCAACCATCAGATTATTGCAATTGTGCAGGCATGATGTGATGAGAGTTTGTACCAAGGTGGTGATAGTATTCAATGGGAGAAATTATTATATGCAAGAGATGTTACAAGGTAAAATCAGGTTTTGGCCACAGACTGGATATGGGGCTGGAGAAGGAGGAGGCGATTAGAAAGAGTGAACATTTGAGGATGATACGTAGATGGCAAGCTTAGGAGACTAGGAAGAAAAAAAATACCCCTAATAGTAATAGAAAAGTTTTGAAAGGGGGAAATTTTCAAAATTTGGAATGTTTGAAGGGAAAAATAATGAGCTTGATTTTGGACATGTTGATTATAAGATGTCTATAAGACATCCAGTTTGAGATGTCTAGTAGGCAGATGGAGATATAAGACTAGAGGTCAATAGAAAGGTTAGTATTGCATAAGTAGATTTGAGAATCACAGAAAGAATAATTGAAGCCAAATGAAATAGTAGAGGAAGAATAGAAGAGGGCCCAGGATAGAGCCTGGGGGACGTCCATCTGGATTGAGAGCCAGGAAAGGAGACTGAGCAGTCGGAAGGAGAATCAGGAGAGGGTGGTGCCTTGAAAACCTAGAGAGAAAGGAGTATCAGGGAGGAGAGCATGGTCAACAGTGTCCATGGCTGCAGAGAGGTCAAGGAGAATGAAGATTGAGAGAAGGCCATCGGGATCGATAGTTGTGACAATGGGAAGCTTTTGTTATTATTCTTAATTTTAATAAGAACATCCAGTTAGAGTGTTCATCAGAAGAAGAACTAGAATTATTTTCAGGGAGGGACACTTTTAATATGACTAAAGAATATGCTTTTATTTCTAAGACTAGAAAATTCCTTTCATCAACTCAATAAACATTAAGTATCATATATATATATACACCCATGTATGTGTGCTTACAAAAGAAGTTCTTACAGTGTACTTACACAAAGAAAAAGTTCTGACCTCCCCCAAATTTATATACTTCGTGGTCTGTAGATATTTATTTTGTTTCCCAAGTGTGACAGCAGTGGCTAAAAAATTTCTAATGGCTGTTCATACACAGGAGACACAATTCTCAAACCTTGCCCTGAGGGCAAATGCTCATGCCAAACCTGGGAATTCCTCTAATATTTTTTCTTATTATTTTGTGAGTTAAAGACCAATTCAATTCACGTCCAACATGGTTTACAAATAGGAAGGACAAGTACTATAGTAGAGAGACACTATATGGACATAGCTTCACAGAACATGGGGTAGTAGGAAGGCACATGGCAAAAGGCTACCAGACAGTTTAGGGTTAAGGCCAGATTCTCTCCACCAATTTGCTGGCCCAAAAGGGCTCTCACCTGTTCCTTTTAAACAGCAACAGTCCCCATGACTGGCCAAAAGAGGCCTTTCTCTTGGTGATAAGGTCAAATGAAGAACTAAATTACTTACCACTGATTGTGAAACCATTACTGACATATTCTGGAGACCATGGGTGGTGAGGGTGGAATGAGCTAGGACCTCTACTTCCCACCCCCTTTAAAAAAAAGGAAATCTATAACAAGGGTGACAAGGGGAGAAGGGTCTTTTCTATGTATGTAAACATACAGGATCTGTGTTACATATGCTTGTCTAGCCTGTTGTTCTGCCCATCTGCAGATCTATCTTTGTGTTTGCACAGACCCTCCCAGTCACCAAGCTGGGGTGGAGAAGGGGGGAAGAGAAACAAGGATGGACTGGGCAGGGAAGACTTTGGATGAAACTGGCCAGGGTCTGGGTGGCATGGCCTCCAACCACAGTTTTAGGTCTAAACCTGTCCAGGGCACAATGGGTTGAGTAAGGGGATGTGGAGGGATTGAGCAGCTCCACTCCCTTTACTTTGGCTCCAGAAAATCCTTTGTGTTCATGGGGATGTCTGGGCAGGCTAGTATTCCTGGGTGTCTTAGTGAGCAGGATCCAGGTTCAGCTCATATCTGGTCTTTGGGGTCTGGATTTGCAAGTAGATTTTTAGCAAGAAATTAGGGACTGATATGGTATCCTGGTATTATCATTTCTAGGCTTCCAAAATCCAGAACCAGTAATTCTTGTAGGGCATTTGCCAATCCTGGATGGATAGCAGAGATGTCATTTAGGAATGTCCATGCAGATGAGACATTTGGATCACAGGCATTTAGGATGTTTTCAATGTCACTCTTCTTTTATGCCTTCTGTATCCTGGCCTCCTGCTTATTGCTATGGTTGTTACTCATATAAAGTATCTCCTCATTACCCATATAGAGAATCCAGGTATAATCCAAATATTGGAGGCAAGGTAATGCTCCTCATTTGTGCCTGAGTTGCCGGTGAGTGGGATGATATCATCCTTGGTCTGTTGGGAGTTCGCATACTCCAAGGCGATATCGTTATCCATGTTGTTATGTCAATTTAGGGACTGAGTTGGGGGCATCTGGGTAGCTCAGTGGATTGAGAGTCAGGCCTAGAGATGGGAGGTCCTAGGTTCAAATCCGACCTCAGACTCTTCCCAGCTGTGTGACCCTGGGCAAGTCACTTGACTCCCATTGCCCACCTTTACCACCCTTCCACCTAGGAGCCAATACACAGAAGTTAAGGATTTAAAAAAAAAAGAGAATTTAGGGACTGAGTTAATTGGGAGTGTTGAGTCCTAATGGGACACCTAGATATGGTAGTGAACCCAAAAGGTCAAATCCAATGCAGCTGATATTAAAGGAGAATATGTAGAATCTGCTGACTCTAATCCCAAGATGTCTAACAGTAACCCAGTACCAGCAGCCTGAACTAGGAATCAGCTGATAGTAGAACACAGCTAAACCCTCATCCAACTGAAGCCCTGTAAGTTGATGTTGGTGGCTATATCCCTTAACTTGATTCACTAAAGATCTGATTGTTTGATCTATAAAGACTAATTAATTAGTTTGACCTGTTCTGACTGTGGATTTGATCTCAAGATCTTGATTGAAGGAATACTGAAGTAAACCCCTTTCCTAAGTTGACACAGGACATAGTAAACTGAAGCCTCACTAGATCTTTGAAAACTCTCGGGCAAGTGATTTCTTATAAGATGATTTAATAGTTGATGAATTTAGGGAAAGGGGAACTGGGTAATTGATGGAAAGTGGGAATTGGGAATCCTAAATAAATCCAGATGGATAAATTGTTTTTGAACTTCACTTGAATATTGTTGATCAAGGATCTTGGTTGGCTGACAGCCTGACTGAGTTCTGACAGGCCTCAGCCCTGAGTCAAGGTTTGACCCTGCTGAATGATAGTTATATTTGCTGGTCTTCTTGGTGATTATAAATCAGGAAACAGAGATTGATGGAACACTATTGTATCAGTCTGATAGCTAAAGCTGGTTGCTGAGTAAAGAGAGTATAAGCTATGCCTAAATCCTATCCACCCTCACCCAAATATCTTCAAACTGAGACTAAGATGGGTTCAGATCTGTTCCTTTTATACACAAGCCTAACTGCCATGGCTTATGCCAGGCTCATGCCATGCTCAGTCCATTCTGCATTCTAGCAGGTAACTGTCCATCACTCTTGACTCAACATGGCTGCCATATATTTTCTTACAATGTCCAGGTTAGTATCACTGTTTAAGTTCTCTTTGCCCTACTGCATGAGGTGAAGGACAACTTGGACCCATTCTAACTCTCTAAATCTGGTGTTCTTCCTGAGCCTTTTTTCTAGTCTTCATCTTGTGTCACCTGCTTTATCTTTCTCTTTGGAGCATCCAGCTGGGTCTCCTCTCCTCAGCAAAGTTGAAGGCGAAATTCAGGCAATTTGTGTAGGGGTGCTAGCAGAAGAGAGGAACACAGTATAAGGGGAGAGAGAGGAGGTCAGGCCTAGCCTCTCCCCCAGACTGAATTCTCCTAATATGGAGAATAATATTGGGGTTTGGTCTCAAGTAAACATTTTTCTATTACTTAAAAGAAAAGCAACAGCTGTTCTCTTATTTTATTCCTATTTTAAAATGAAGTTTAGAATATAAGTGACAGTTGATTTTTGTTATAAATGGCAAAGCTGAGGCAGCTGGGTGGCTCAGTGGATTGAGAGCCAGGCCTAGAAATGGGAGGTCCTAGGTTCAAATTTGACTTCAGACACTTCCTAGCTGTGTGACCCTGGGCAAGTCACTTAATCCCCATTGCCTAGCCCTTACCAGTCTTCTGCCTTAGAACCAATACTATGTATTGGTTTAAAGTAAGGGTTTTAAAAAAAATAAATGGCATATGCTTTTTTGGCACCTACTGGCATGATCATATGATTTTTATTTTTTCCCTCTGTTGATATGAGGAATTACATTAATCATTTCCTTGGTATTGAATCATCTTAGCACTCCTAGGACAAATCTTTCTTGGTTGTGGTGAATAATTCTTCTTGACAGATTGCTTATTCTTTTTTCAATAAATCAAGAACTTGTGATTTCATTGGTGAGGGGATTTCCTCCACTGGTAGAGAACGTTCCTTTTTCCATGCTTTAGGCTTTTAAGTTCATTTATTGTTAATCAATATTAAGCACCCGCTACATGCCAGGCACTGTGTTGAGAATACAAAAAGAGCTAAAAGGAGCTCACAGTCTAACAGGGGACTCAACATGCAAAGAAATATATGCAAACAAGCTTAATTAGGATGAATAGGAAATTAACAGTTGATCTTTATTGTCAGTAGTTTCCTTATTTTTGAACTCACCTAGTTATTACAATTTCAATAGTTGTAGCACTTTTTGGTCATTTGCTAATGCACACAGTACTCAAAAAATTTGGGTCTCCTTAAATCCACGTTCCCAGCTGAGGTCATACAAAATCATTTCACCTTTTGCATCATAAACCAAGTGTCTTTTTTACTGTTTATTTAGTATAATATTTTTTTAATTTTGTGCTTTTTGTTGGTGATTTCACTATTTTGAATGGCCCCCAAATGTAGTATTGTGTTATCTGGTGTTCTTAAGTACAAGAAGGCTTTGCCTTAAGGAGAAAATTCATATATTAGATATGCTTCATTCAGCTGTGTTATAATACTGTTGGTGTTGGGTTCACTATTAATAAATCAACAACATAGTACATCCAGAAAAAGGAAGAAGAAATTTGCTCATCTGTGTATGAGTCTTCTCTGCTTCAGAAAGTGCAAAAGTAAATGTTATGGCAAAAGATTCACAGGAACCTAAGCCTCTATTTCCCCTCAGATCAATGTTTCATTGTTTGCTAATTCAGTGTTTATGGTAACTTCATAGAACATAACTACAATGAATGAAAATAATCAACTATAATTAACACAGAGAAGGCATTAAAATTGAGAAAAATTGGAAAAAAACAGCAAAAGATGGGATTTTAGGTGAGACTTAAAAAAGGAAGCCTAGGTAGAGACAAAGAGGGAGAACATTCCAGGCAAACGGGATAGCCAGAAAAATTGCCCAGACTTGGGACATAGAGGACCTTGTTTATGGAACAACCAGGAGGCTAATATCTTGGGATAGAAAAGCAAATGGGAGAGAGTAAGACCCAAGAAGACTGGAAAGGTAGGAGGGGGCTAGTTTATGAGAGCCTTAGAATTCCAAACACGGTATTTTATATTTGATCTTGGAATTGATAGGGAGTTTATTGAGTAGGGACAGTGACATGATTGGACCTGCATTTTAGGAAAATCACTTTTGTGACTGAATGAATAATAAATTGGAATGGGGAGAGACTTGAGGCAGGCAGACCCACTAAATAGGCTTTTGCAATAGTCCAGGTGTGAGATGATGAGGTCTTGCAGCAGAGTGTCACGGGACAGAAGGGGGTGTTTAAGAGAAATTGACAGGCATTGGCAATTGATGTAGCTAAGGTCAAACAATCATTACCTGGTAGCAAACCATTTAATGATGAATTTAAGCAGACTGATCCATGGCCAACAGTCTGTTATGACTCCCATACCTGAAGTCTTTTCAGCTAGACAGAACTCAACTTGCTTGAACTACATTGGCATTGCTTTTAAGAGTCCAAATTCACCTTCAATTCAACAAGCTTTATGTGCCAGGTCCTATGGAAAGGGGTGTGGATATAAAGGCAACCCCCCCAAAAAAAATAAAAAAAAAGAAAGAAAAGAAACCATTCCTGCCCCCCCCCCAGGGGCTTATATTCTAAGTGGGGGCTGATGATGGCTCAGGACACAACTTTTACACAGATAAACATATACTGAATATATGTAGAGTAGAACAAAGTAATACAGAGGAATCACATGAGAACTCTAACAACCGGAGATTAGGAAAGGTCTTCTCTAGGAGATGGCTCCTGATTGCGCTTTGAAGGAAGCTGGAGAACCTACAAGCTGAAGGCCAGAAGATAGAACATACCAGAGTTCAAAATCCTATTGTGTGCAGGAAATGTGTACCTGAAAGAGCAAATTGATTCATTCTGTTGGATCACTGAGTTCTTGAGCAAGAAAATGTATAATTGTTCTGTAGTCTGCAGCCAGATTGCAAAGAATATTAAATGCCATCCAATGTATTTTATCCTAGAGGTAACAGATATCTACCAAAGCTTCCTAAGTGGGAGAATGACATGGTCGGGCCTATGCTTTAACAGTATTGCTTCTGCAGCTGAAGGAAGATGTTCTGGAAGGACGGAGACCAAATTTTGATGAAGTTTTTGCAGTAGCTCACGTGAGAGATATAATGAAATAACTTAGAGGTTAGTGGTCATGGATATGAGAGTTACTGAGTAAGTAATTTTGACAAGACTTGGCAACAGATTAGATATGGGGGATGATGAAAAAGGCATTGAAGGAAGACTTTAGTGAAGAATTATTATGTCCTACTTGCTGAAATTTCAAGATTTTTTTATGTTTATAAGTGAGGCTAACTTTTATTTTCTTACTCTTTCTAGAGTATATCTATATTGCAGTCTATTTTATGTTTATAAAAATGTTGGTCTATAGAATATAATTTACAAAAATCTGCCTGTTCTCCTTGTACTGTTATCAAGCAGGCCTTTTATGTATACTTATTCTCATAAAAGTTTTATGGATATGGAAAAATAGGAATATGGATTATTGTTATTAACAATTTCTCAGGTGCCTTTCTTGGCATAGGGTGATAATAAGGCTCAAGATTTTTTTTCCTAAAGAGTTTAATATCCTGCTTTCTTTAATATACTTTGAAAATTAAGCCCCAAATACTTTTACAATTGTATCTCTAGGATAAAATGTAAACTCTCTGGGTATATTTAGAGTGGTCCAATTCTTTTGCCTGTCTTCATTTTATTTAGTTTTATTTATTTCAATTTCTTCAGGTAGCATACCAGACATCTATGTTAGAATCCAAATACAGGGGCTCCATTATCACTGATGGAAAATGGAGTTTTTAAATTTTATATCTTTTCCATTTTCCATTTTCATTTTTTTCATATTTCTCCATTAAGTGACTTTTTAAAAAATGGATTGTAATTAATTGAGTCTTTTTGCCAAATATCCTCTAAATTTCTTTTACTTTCCACTGCTCCTCACTATTTTATGGTGATAGATATTGCTCATGATATTCTCCCATCATTCCAAACAAGATTTTACTAACAAGTTTAAGTTCTGAACTGGTGTTGCCCTTGGTTGTCATATCTCCTCAACTGGCAAGTACATCAAGCATTTGCTGGCACAGTGGTTTCTGGGCTATTTTGGTCATCTTATCAGAATCATAACTAGGAATTTTTATGCCCAGGGCAAACGTCACCAATTGTGCCTCTGAAAAATGGCACAAAGCACACTTCTCAGTTGATGTAGTTAGAACCTTAGACTCTGGGAAAAATCATGTGTTTGCTGCTGGGGAGGTTGTCACTCAGGTGGGAGAGAAGCTCACTCCAGTTACTTTTATCAGGTAGCTTTTCATTTAACCAAACATTTTTGTTAGCTAAGAATTAAAATATATTTCTTTTCTGCTGAAGGACTTCAAATGCTATCAACTCCCTCTAAATTTTCCTGCCTCGAAATCTGGTGCCCTTGGACAAAGCTCCCCTTTCTGAAACATGAATTTGCTTCTCATTAGGGGGAATGACTAATAATTAAAAGACCTCAGGAAATGGTAATTGTTTGTGTCAATCTCAGTCAAACATTTATAAAGTGCCTACTATATACCTACCAGACATTATGCTAATGTATATATAGTTACCTAAATCTTATTTTCCTGCAAAACTAGTTTGTTTAAATAGAGAAGGAAATTTTCTAAGATATATGCCCTGTCTTCTGATTTTTATTCTTCTAATTTCTTATTGATTTTTATATTAAAAAGTCAGTGTTCTGATTGTACATAGATGGCTGATTTGGAAATAACTCCCACATAAAGAACTAAACATTTTCTCTCTGGTAGATAATATTTCATTTTTATGTGACTTTTGTTTGTACTAGGTATGCATGTATGTATGTGTGTGATATACTTGGCAAGTCCAGTGCCTCTTTACTGTCTTGTTGAACAAAGCAAACATCATATGTGGGTGCGAAGTTTCTCTATAGTTTATATAAACCTTTGGACCAACTTATTTCTTACTCCTGAGCAATGTTTTAAAAACATTTTCCCACTAGGGTCACCTTTGCATTAAAGTCTCTTATTTAATATGTATGTAGCCAAATGATTTGTGAAGAATAGACAGAAGGCCAGTCTTTGTTTTTTTTTTAAACTTTCACTTTCTACCTTAGTATCAACTCTTAAGAAAGAAGAGTGGCAAAGACTAGACAATTGGGGTTAATTGACTTGCTCAAAGTCACACAGCTAGGAAGTGTCTGAGGCCAGATTTAAACCTATGTCCTCCTGACTCCAGGATTGACACTCGATCTAATGAGCCATCTAGCTGCCCCAGAAGCCCAGTCTTGCTAAATGATGGGAGTGTAGGAAAGGGAGTAACATATAAGAAGACTGGAAAGGTAGATTGGGACCAGGTTGTGAAGGATCTTCAAAGCCAAACAGAGCATTTTCTATTTAATCATTGCAATTAATTGAGTAATGGAGTGACATGGCCAGATTTATACTTTAGAAAAAGCCCTTTAGTAACTATGTGGAGGAGGATAGGTTGATTAGGAAGGAAGGAAGGAAGGATTAGAGGCATGGAGATTAATTAGAAGGTTATTGCAATAGTCCAAGAGAGAAGTGATGTGAGCCTGGACTAGAATGGTGGTTGTGTGAGAGGAGAGAGAGAGGAGTGAATATGAATGATGTAGAAAGAGAAAAGATGAAATTTGGTAATCTATTGGCTAAGAGTTAAGGATGACTTTGAGGCTATGAACCTGGGAGCCTAGAAGGATGGCAGTAGTTTCTTTTTTTCTAATCAAGGGAAAATTATTATTTATTATTATTCTTTGTATTGTTAAATAGTAGTGTATTATAGAAAGGAGCATATTTTAAATTTACAAGATGTTAACAGAAGTCCAAGGGCAGGTTTCTGGAAGAATAATGCAAGCACTTCTCAGTGTTCATCTATGGCTCAGTTTAAAAGAGTCACTGGAGGTATCTTCAACAGAAATAGAGAAATTTGGAAGAAGGATGATTTTTTTGCGGAAACATAATAAACAAAACACTGTTTTGCATGTGTTGAATTTGAAAAACTATATTGCATTCAGTTTGAAATATCTAATATATAGTTGGTGATGTAGCTCTGATGCTCAGGGGACACAGAGACTGGACATATTGATGAGGGAATCAGTGGATAGAACACTAGGCTTGAACTCAGGAAGATGAGTTTAAATCCTCCCTCCTTTACTAATTGAGTAATGAAGGGCAAGTCATTTTACCTCTCATGAATTCCAGTTTCCTCATCTGGAAACTGGGGGCAATTACAGTGCCTAACTCACAGGCTCTTCTGTTGAGAGATAATATGTTTGCTAACCTTAAAACACTATATGTTTGATATTATTTTTATTATCCTCATAAAATCAGTAATTAAACCTGTGGGAGCTGAGATTATCAAGTAAAAGTAGAGAGAGAAAATGGTCTTGGGTCAAAACTCTTTGGGCACATCTACACTTAAGGGCTGTTTGTTATATGTGGATAAGCCAGCAATGGACTTTGAGAAGGGATAGTCAGACAGCATTGGCAGATGTGGAAGAGAGGTTTAGAAGGATGAGGACTGAGAAAACACCATCAAATTTGGCAGTTAAGAGGTTACTGGTAACTTTGCAGAGGACAATTTTAGTTGAATGTTGAAATTGGAAATGAGTCATAGATGACTGAGAAGTGAGTTGAGAAGAGAGGAAGTGGAGGCAACAAGCTCAGGCAACTTCCAGAGAAAAAGACTCCTGCAGGTGAGGTCTCTTTGTAATGGAGCTTTATGGCTAGGGATGTTTAATATTTCTTTTTTTTCAGTTTTTGTTTTCATTTTTTTCAATTACATGTAGAAACCATTTTTAACAATTGTTATCTGATATTTTGCTGTCCAGATTCTCACCTTCTTTTTCCTCTTCCTTCCCTTAGGCCATAAATAGTCTGATATAGGTTATACCTGTGCTATCATGCAATACATATTTCTATATTCCTCATGTCTTGAAAGAAGATGCTTATTGCACATATCAGAAAAAAACTAATGAAGGAAATAAAGTGGAAAATGATATGCCTTGACAATACATGTTTAATCCAGATCAAATTACTTGCCATCTCTAGGAAGGGGGAGGAAAAGGAGACAATTTGGATTTTATAACTTCAGAAAACTTAGGTGGAAACTTGTTATTACATGTAATTGGTAAAACAGAATCTCTTTTAATTTATTTTTAACTTTTTAAATATTTTTCCATGTTTCCATGTTTCATTTTCTTTTCTTTCCTTCTTCCCTCCCTCTTCCCAGAACCAACAAGAAATTCCACTGGGTTGTACAAATGTTATCACTTGATACTGTTATGGAATAAGTAGGCAATTTGTTATAGGGAGGAATAAAGGGGATGATTAGATTAAGGGATGAATGAGGTGGTATATAAGAAAGGTAGGAAAGGTAAGGGAATGAATGGGAGTATATAGGAGGGCAGCTCAAACAGGCTTATTCACTGAGGCTAGAGACAGAGGTACTGGGAGGAAATAGACTGGGTTGTTCAGGCAGGGAAGGTATCTCTAAAGTACAAGAGGAATTTGGGCCAGTCAGAAATGTTTAGATCAAGGCTGAGGTTGTCTCTTGTTAATTTTTAAAGTCCTTTGAGGGAGGAATCAATGGCTCCTCCCTGCCAGTGAAATTGATGTCTGCAGGAAGTCTCCACTGGGTACTTCCTGCCCAAGATGGATGCCTAGGTTTCTCCCAAGAAAATAAAAGGAAAATATTTCTTCCCTTTTCAGCCTTTGCCTTAATCTTCAATACAATAATTCTCCAAAGGCTTTGTATAAGTAACAAAGGGGATTTATTAATGTCAGGGATAATCAGAGGGAGGGAGGTTTTAGGTTTTTCTAACTGCTGCTAGGGAGAAGGCTGATGCTGGGGGTCACCGGAGAGGGTAAGACTGAGAGAGTCCAGCTCTCCCAGGCAGGAAGGTTTGACTGTCTTTGAAGTAAAGTATTTATCAAATCACTAAATTAGGGGTGGCTTGATTTAGGATGCCCTACTTGCCTACAGAAACTAAATCCACTATGTCCAACCACCAAGCCTACCCTTCCTCCCAGGGTCCAAAGGGAAATTCAGGGAAACAGCGGGGATGTAAATGAAGAGAGATCTGGGAGAGGTCCAGAGAAATCAAGCTAGGTCCAAAATGTCTCCAAGACAAATAAGCACAAGTCAGTGTTGAAGCCAAAAGGCAAAAGCCCCTCAGTTGGAACTTCAGCACTATTTATAGCCTCAGGCTCCAACTGCCTTTCTGAACATTCTAAAAACCCCTAACTGTCAGGGCTGCTTACAGTTGAATTTGCAGAAGCAAAAGGCTTCTGCTAGAAACCTTGCATTACAATACCTATAGAATCTTTTTTAAAAAAAAGAAAAAAGAAAAATGGTATGTTTTGATCTGCATTCAGACACCAATAGTTCCTTCTTTGGCTATGGAGAGCATTTTTCATCATGATTCCCTTGGGGTTATCTTGGAGCCTTGTATAGGTGGTAATAATTTAGTCCTTCACAATTGATCTTCATACAATATATTGGTTACTATATATACTGTTCTCCTGGTTCTACTCAATTCACTTTGCATCAGTTCATAGAAGTCTTTTCCAAGTTTTTCTGAACTGCTGTTATTTCTTATGGCACAAAAAAGATTCCATTACAACCATATACAAATAGCCATATGCCACAGTTTATTCATCCATTCCTCATTTTAGTTTTTCTAGTGCTCCCTTGTGTTATGTACTTTCCTAGGAAAACCTAGTGCTAGATCATGCTATATGATATGCTTCCCCTTCAAGATTCTGGGCACAGGGAACAACGTCTAAGGGCTTGATAATGATGATTGCATCTGTCATGATATCGATGATAATATATGAATTCTCAATTCTTCTGGCTGTGCTTATGTCAGAAGTTGAGGAACCATAATATCATAAAGAAAGACACATTTGAAAGTGTGACCAAAATTTCAACAGATAGGGAGTATTGGTGGCACAGGTAGGAATTTGACCAAATACGTGATGACAGAGGCATCACAAGATTTATATTGGGAGTGTCCAATTTGGCTGAAACATATTAAATACAAAATAAGGGAAGCAAATTGGAAAAGATTTGGAAAAGTAGAGAGGTATCAATATTTAAAAAGTCTTCAATGCTAGTTTAAGGAGTTTAGACTTTATTCAGTATGCAGTGAGGAGGCATTAAAGGCTTTTGAGCAGGCATTGAGTTTGGACCAGATTTTTTTTGTCAGCTTGGGAGAAGATGCAGATGAAGAGGTGGATTTCAGTCCTGTGGATTTCATTTACCTGTGATGCCCCTATTGCCTGTGGACCATGGGACTTGTGAATGAGACAAGTGGAAGAAGTGAGTTAGGGTGCAGGAGGAGCAAGAGAGTCCGATAAACCCTATAATTTCTGATACCTCGTGCTAGCTCTGATTAAAAAGTCTTTTTCCAAGAAGGGGATTCAAGGGAACTAAATTAGATTGATGAAAGTCTTTGCTGTTCCTATTGCCTGTAGACCAGAAGTAGCTGAAAAATAACTGAAAACAGGATACTTGTCCCACTCCTATTATAAACTTGTTCTTTTGGTAATGTCTTTACTAAAATTTTGCCTAATCTCTTTACTTAGGCTGGAGCAGGGGTTCTCAGCTGTAAGTCTCTTTAAGGTGTGCTTTGTCTCTCCCTACTGCCATCTCTCCTCCATATAGTTTGCTAAAAGAAGATTTCCCCCAAGTTCAGATCTGACCATTTCATTCCTTTACTTAATAAACACCACTGGCTTCTTATTGGCTTGTAGGATTAAATAAAAATTGCTATGTTTTGCTAGTTCCTTTACTCTTTTCTTATATATATGGAATGCTATTCACCTTTAACATACTACTTATCCTTCAGTCTCAGATGAAATGTGACCTCCTTATTCCACCCTTCTCTCTGCTCCTTTTCTCCAATCTGGAATTGCTTTCTTCCTTATATGATGTTAGAACACATTATACTTCCTAAGCACATGCCATCTTCTGTTTTTATCATATTTCTCTTTGTACATGTTTTATGTTCCCTTCTAGAATAACCTCTTCAAGCACATACAGCTATGGTGAAATGGAAATAAAACATTGGCAGAAACCTTGGTTCAAAAATTGGCTTTGTCACTTATACATTCTCTGACCTTGGGCAAGTCAATTAATCTCTGAACTTCAGTTTATTTATCTTTTAATGGGGATAATAACAACTAAACCATCTACCTCTTAAGGTTGGTAAAGGGGGAAAATAAGTCAGTCTTGGAAAAGAGCATTGTAAACTATAAAATACAACATAAATGATAGCTTACTGTTAAAACATAGACAATTTCTCATGAAACCTTTGTGTTTAGCTACAGGTTTCATATTTTAGGAGTGATAGTGATGAGCTATCCAGAATGATTAAAAAATTTGGGGTTCATGGCATAGGAAGATATGAGATATAAGGATGTTTAGCTTGGATAAGACAAGATTTGGGGTTGGGGGTGCAGCTGGGTGGCTCAGTGGATTGAGAACCAGGCCTAGAGACAGAGGTCCTGGGTTCCAATCTGGCCCCAGACACTTCCTAGCTGTGTGACCCTGGGCAAGTCACTTGACCCCCATTGCCTAGCCCTTACCCACTCTTCTGTCTTGGAATCAATACACAGTATTGATTCTAAGATGGAAGGTAAGGGTTTAAAAAAAAGATTTGGGGTTGGAGGTAAGGACAATATATTTGTATTGAAGTATTTGAAGGCTGTCATGTGGAAGATGGAATAGTTAGATTTGTTTTTGCTTCTGGAGCGTAGCACAATGGGTGGAAATTATAGAGGAAAGATTTAGGCTTGATTCAAGGATAGATGTTTTTCCCTATTTTCTTTTTTTTTAATATAAATTTTACAAACATCAACAAATATGAACATTTCCCTATAGAAAGAACAGAAATATTGGACTGTGTAGTTACCATGCAACTCCACTATGTGCCACTTTGGTTTGTTTTTCTTTTTGCATGTTTCATATTTAACAAAGTACTTATAACATTGCTCTGCTTGTCTGTCCTCCTATGAACTTTCTTCTGATCTTATTTTTTAATGATCTGTTGACTCCCTTTTCTTTTTTTTCAATTTTTTTTGCATCTCTATCACTTCCTTCCCCATGTGTCCTCCCACTACTCTCCCTTGTGACACATAAATGTCATAAGTACATATAAATATGTCAAGCAAAGCATTCATACATTGGTCATGTCTGAAATGTATGTCTCATTCTGCACCTATCATCCATTAATCTCTACCAAGAAGTGAGTCCTGACTCATTAGAAGAAATATTCTGGAGTTGTGATTCAACATAATATTGATCAGAGCTCTTAAGTCTTTCAGATTTGTTTTCCTTTATAACATTGTTATTTTATAAATCATTTGCCTGATTCTACTCAGTTCACTCTTCATAAATTCATGTGTCTCTAGATTTCTCTGAATCTCTCCATCCATTAAATTTCTTTTAAAGCTTTTACTGATACCTTGTTTCTTAAATCTTCACAGTTATCCCAAGTACCCTGCCCCCTTCCCCTCCCCGAGAGCTATTTTATATAATACAAAAATATTTTTAGAGAAAAAACATCAGCATAACTAAGTCTTAAAACATGAGTGATGAATAGCACTTGTGGACTTCCCACATCTTCAAAGGATTAGGTTGTGAGTATCTTCTCATCTCTTCATTTGAGTCTTGATTGATCTTATAATTTTGTTATATTTACTTTTGAGTTTTTGGAAAGTCACCATTTATTTTTATATTGTTGCAGTTATTGTATATAGTTTTCTTGGCATTGCTTATTTCACTCTGCATTCGTTCATATAGATCTTTCCAAACTTCTCTATTCCTCAAAGACATTATTTCTTATAACATAGTAATATTCTATACCATTTACACACCACACTTTGGCCATTTTCCAACTGATGGGCACAACTTTGTAGTACCATTCTTCCTTCATTCCTCTTTCTTTTCATCATTTCTCTTGACACTTTAGATCTTTTGTTCTTTCAAATGAATTTTGTTATAATTTGGTCAAATTCTATAAAGTATTCCCTTGGCAATTTGATTGGTATAGCATTTGCAGTATAAACTAGTTGTGATAATATTGTAATTTTTATTATATTGGCACAGCTTAGCCATGAACACTGAATATTCCTCCAGCTATTTAAATTGTTCTTTATTTTTTTAGTGGAAAACTTCGTAATTGAATCTATACAAGTGTTTTTGTGTGTTTTAGATGTTTGATTCCTGATATTTTATGCATTTTGCAGTTATGTGGAATGGATTTCCTTTTCTATTATTGCTTAAAAAACACCCCTTACCTTCCATCTTAGAACCAATACTGTATATTAGTTCTAAGGCAGATGAGCAGTAAGGCTAGGCAATGGGGTAAGTGACTTGCCCAGGGTCACACAGCTGGGAAGTGTCTGAGGCCAGATTTGAACCTAGGACCTCCCATCTCTGGGCCTGACTCTCAATCCACTGAGCCACCCAGCTGCCCTCTTATTATTATAATATAGAAATACTGGTAATTTTTGAGTATTTGTTGAGGCTGTTCATTATTTCAGTTAATATCTTTGCTGATCTCCCAGAATTTTTCATGTAAACTTTTATTTATGCTTTTAATTTATTTTTATCTTATTGCTATTACCAGTGTTTCCATGAACTTTATCTAAAGAATGAGCATCCTTGTTTTATTTTTGTATTTATTAAAAAAGATTCTGGTGGTTGTGGATATTTTGGCTTTTTATATGATTTATATTCATTATTTTCCCAATGTTGAACCATCTTTACATTCCCTGGTATAAATCCCACTTGGTCGTAATGAATGATTTCTTGGATAAATCACTGCAATCTGTTTAATAGGATTTTGTTTAAAAAAATTGAGTCAGTGTTCATTAATTATATTAGCTTATAGTTTTTTCCCCCTTGTGTTCTAGCTTTCCGTGGTTTAGGTATTAGGGCTATATTTGCCTTTAAAAAATTGACAGGATTCCCCTATAAATCCCTCAGGACCAGTACTCCCCCCTCCCCCCAATACTGCCTTTATAAGTAGGTTCATTCTTTTCTGAGATTGGATTATTTAAGATATCTATCTCATTTTATAATAGTTTGGATATTTTATATTTTTAAAAACGTTTCTCTTTCTTTTGTGTTCTCAATTTTGTTAGCATGTAACTATACATAATGTTCTGCTTTTTAAATTTTTCTTCAGATTTTCTTCTAATTTTACCATGTTCATTTACTGTTTTCTTGATTGTATTTTCTGTTCTCTTTTAAAAATTCAGATTAGCTAAGGGTTCATTAATTTAATAAGTCATTTCAAAGAACTAACTTTTAGTATTATCAATCATTTCTTTGGTTTTGTTGGTTTTCAATTTATCTATTCCCCTTCTAATTTTTATTATCTCCTCTTTTTTGCTTATTTTAGGCTTGCTTATTTGTTGACTTTGTAATTTTTAAAATGTATCTTCAATATATTCATCCTCTCTTTTACTATCTTGCTAATGTATATTTGTAAGGATGTACATTTTCCCCTGAGCACTGCTTTAGCTCTATCCTAGAAATTTTGGTATTTTTTCATCATTATTATTTTTATATAGTTATTAATCATTTTTCTGATTTGTTCTTTGTTCCAATCATAATTTCATTGTTGTCTCCATGTGGGTCTTTATCTTTTGTTTTTGTTGTATAATATTATCTGTAAAAGATATATTAAGTATTTCTGCCTTTTAATTTTATTTATAGCATCTCTGTGACCCAGTACATGCTAAATTTTTGTAAAAGTTACAAGTGGTGCTGAGAAACATACATTTTTTGTAGTCCCATTATGGATTGGGATGCTAAGGCATTTGGAGCACATAAGTTTATAAATAATATTGGTTTGTTTTCCATGGTTTATTTCAACATAATGTAATTTCCTTGTTTATTTCTTTTTAATTTTTGAATATTTGTTTTTGCTTTGTCAGACAGCATGATTGCAACTCCTGGGTTTTTTGAGTTGGGGGGGGGATTTTTTTGGATTCTCTTTATAGTAAATTTTTTTTTATCCCATAAATTTTATTTTGTATATCTTTGTCTTTTAAATGTGTTTGTTGTAAGCAATATATTGTAGCATTTTGTTTTATTATTCAAATCTGTCCCTTCTTTTCATCTTATTGAATTGTTTAATCTATTCACATTTAAAGTTATGATTTAGGTTTATATTTCTTCCATCTGTCTCTAATGTTAGGGTTTTTTTCTAAGTTATGATTTTTTTTTCTCTTCTGCTATAAACATAGTACTAGGTTCCTTTCATTATTTTCCCTTAATCTTTTTTTTAGGGTGGCCTTCTTCCCCCTGATTCTCTTCCCTTCACCCTTGATCTCCTACTGTTACCCCTTTCCCTTTGGGGTTTTATTACTTTTTCTCTTCTGATTTTATCTGATTATATAAATCTTTCCTTACCTCCCACCCCCAACTTTTTTTAAAAAAAACCCTTACCTTCTGTCTTAGAATCAATACTGGTTATTGGTTCTAAGGCAGATGAGTGGTAAGGACTAGGCAATTGAGGTTAAGTGACTTGCCCAAGGTCTCACGGCTAGGAAGTGTCTGAGGCCAGATTTGAACCCAGGACCTCCCATCTCTGGGCCTGACTCTCAATCCAATGAGCTACCCAGCTGCCCCCTCTTTTAATATACTTTTAACTAGTTCTGTTCATTAGTTTTTAAATTTCATTTTTGTACCCATTTCCAAAAATTATTTCTCTCACTTGCTTCATTATCCATCTTCTCTGTCTACTCCAGACCCTCATTTTCTGATTCACAAGTCTTATAATTATCTAATCTTTTCTCTTTATTTCTCATACTCTCAAAACTATCATGGTATTTATTCTAAACTTTCCTCTAGAGTCTAGACCATTTCTGCCATTGCCCCTTAGAGTTTGTCCCCCTGGATTTCCCTTTTCTATTGTACCTCTCTCCTAGAACAATGACAATTATTGCAGGTGTCAGAGAGGATTTTAAGGCCCCTTTCCTGACACGTCCTTGATTATGTAGCCCTCTCTTACTTGTGTCCCCCCCATTAGTTATCTTTTTTTCCTCCATTTCCCTCAAAATCTCCTTTGGTCTATGCTTTCTACTCCCCCAGGTGCCAATAACCTTCAGGAATTCCAGCTCTCCCCTTTCCAAGGACGAATGGTATTTTCAAGTACGAAATCCTGCAGCCCACACAGTACAAGGTCCCCATCTCTTTTCACAGACCATCTGTCATTACCATAGAAGCATTCATCAGTGGAATGCCCTCCTATGACTAAAGCAAGACCTCCTTCCTTTCTTCCCCTTAAGTCTTTCCTTCTCCCCCTCACTCCCTTCCTATGTAGGCATTTCTCAGGAGTCACTTTCCTCTCAATGCTATCTCTTGATTTGGTTTCAGCTCATCACCTGTCCTTTCTGTCCCCTTGCTGTGCTCTCCCCTTTAATGTATTCTTCAATATTTTAATGTAGCCCATAAAATATCACTGATTCCTCTGCAGGCACGATGTTGCCAGGTTCTATCCAAAATGCCCCTTGTCTGTTATTGCTCTTGATTTCTGCCTTCATTCCTTTCCATTTTTTAAAAACCCTTACCTTAGAAGCAATATTAAGTATTGGTTCTAAGGCAGAAGAGCAGTAAAGGTTAGTAAATTGGGGTTTAAATGACTTGCCCAGGGTCACACAGCTAAGAAGTGTTTAAGTCCAGGTTGAACTCAGGACCTGCAGACTTTATTACTGGCTGTCAATGAATGAGCCACCAATCTGCCTCTCTCCTTGTGTACATTTAGAAAGAATTTTCTTAACCATCTTTCTATTTTTGCTAAGTTGCTGATGCTGTCCTTAGCTGCTACATTTGTTCACCCCTTCATTCCTGTTGTTTGAAGAGCTTCAGAAGCAAATAATTTCTTCTGTTCTAATTTTCTTTTAAAAATGTTTCAAATGCCTCTTTATTATTGAATTTCTACCTTTTCATTTTTTAGTTAAGCTAAAATTTGTAAAATCAGTCACTCTGGACTACATCTTGAGCTCCATTTTTCTTTGGTACACATTTTTCAATAGATGCAGAGTTATCTTGTGTTATTCAAGTTTTGTTTCTTTTGTATTTGAATGTCTTTCTTCTGATTGTTTTAGAACTTGTTTTTTTCAATTGAATTATTACATTTAACAACTATAAGTCTTAGAGTTTGTAGTCTTGAGTTTTTTCCTGAAGGTGATTTGTGAATTCTTCCCATTGAAATTTCATTTTTTCTGTTTAGGAGTTCTGGGCAGTTTTATTTTTCCCACATTATGGTGTTAATGTTTTTAATCCTGTAATATTCTTCTGGTATAATCCTTAGGTCATCTCTGTGCTACTATTAGCAGTTTTCAGACTCCCAGTCCACAGACAAAAAAAAAAGGCTAGGAAAATGAGCAAACAGAAAAAGAAATACTGAATCATAGAAATTTTATGTGGAGACAAAGAACAAGACACAGATTCAGTAGGGGTCAGTGAGATCAAAGCAACCATGTGCAAAACTTCAAAGAAAAATGGGAAGGAATTAAAATAAAATAAGAAAAGTGGAAGAAAAGTAGGTAAAAGAAATGAAAATAATGCAAAAAGAAAATAATAGCTTTAAAGCAAAATTGGTCAAGTGGAAGAAGAGGCACAAAAATCCATGAATAAAAGAATTTCTTAAAACATATAATTGAGGGGGCAGCTGGGTAGCTCAGTGGAGTGAGAGTCAAGCCTAGAGACAGGAGGTCCTAGGTTCAAACCTGGCCTCAGCCACTTCCCAGCTGTGTGACCCTGGGCAAGTCACTTGACCCCCATTGCCCACCCTTACCACCCTTCCACCTATGAGACAATACACCGAAGTACAAGGGTTTAAAAAAAACCCAACAACATATAATTGAGGGGGCAGCTAGGTGGCTCAGTAGATTGAGAGTCAGGCCCAGAGACAGGTGGTCCTGGGTTCAAATGTGACCTCAAACACTTCCTAGCTGTGTGACCCTGGGCAAATCAGTTAAACCCCCATTGCTTAACCCGTATCACTCTTCTGTCTTAGAACCAATACACAGAATTGATTCTAAAACAAAAGGTAAGAATTAAAAAAAAAAAACAGAATTGATCCACTGGAAAAAGAGGTAAAAAAACTTAATATTATTGGTTTTTACTTCTCTTCTACTAGATTGTTCTTCACTTCTGTATAGTTGCATTCTGATCTATTATTCTTTCTTTTCTTTGGTAAGATTTGACATCACAGATTCCAGTTTTTCCCTTCTCTTATTTTTGCTCTGCAAAACATAAATTCTGCTCTCATATTCATTTCTCTTTAAATCTACTCAGGAATAATGTGTTGTAGTTTCATGTTCTCCTCCAATTCCACAAGATCTTCTCTCTCAATTGTTATGTTGTTTGCTTTTGCCTTGAAGTATTTATTAATAGATTCCTGTAATTGTTTACTAAATCTGGAGGCTATATTTCCTTTTGTTGTTAATATTTCCCTTATTGATTTATTTTCTAGTAGTAAAGGTCTTGAGTTTTTCCTTCTTGAAATCTTTGGTACTTTCCATTCCCTGCTCCATCCCCAATTCTCTTTTCCCTTTTTGACTCTTTCCCCTCTGATGGTGGTTTCCCTGGGGAAAGATCTCAATGTTTCTTACCCTCCTCTCACACTGGGCAATTCATGGTTTATAGCATACATATCTGTCCCAGGTATTTTTTGGGTGGTCTGAACTGGCCCCAGCTTGATTCATTGTTCTTTCCCTCAGGCTTAGTGGAATGCTACACAACCACTCACACATAATGTCCTTTCCTGTGGTCCTCTCCTGGCTTTCTCTATTCCTTAATTTTCTGGCCCAGTCCTAAGCAGTTCAGAGCTTTGCAATATTGGAGTTGTGACTCCCAGGAAACTTTTGCTCCTTATAGAGCTTTAGCCACAATGGCTGTCCATGGCCAAGGCAAACTTCTGGAATGGGGGATTCCTTGGTGCTGGAAAGAGGGAAGAGAGGTACAAGGATGTGAAAGTAAGTTTTGTTGAAAGCCTATGTCAGATCCTTGGCTCTGCTAGTGTAACCTTACTGTTGGTATTGTAGATGGTAGGGGAGGGGTACTAAATAAGCTCAAGGTCAGTGAACATCAATCCATGGCTTCTTTTTTTACTTGTCTTTGGGATTCTGGAAGTCTCAGACCATGGAGAAAGGAGAAGTTGTTTTTATCTTAGGACCAGAATTTTTGTTCTGGTAGAAGTTTGAGAGGTTGTGGGGATCAGAGAAAATATCTAATTCTCCATCTTATTACTTACATGATCCTATTAACTTTTTTCAGTGCTATAAATGCCATTACTTTATACATCATAATTTGTTCAACTATCCCCTTAGTTTTCAGGTTTGTTCATTTTTTTTGCTACAAGGAAATACACTTTCATAAATATTTTTTACATATTGTCTCTTTCTCTCTAACTTTGATTTCCTTTGATGTCTATGCTTACTAATGATATTACCAAATTAAAGGGCATGCAAAATTTAATTACTTTTCTGAGTACTGGAAAAGGGTTTCAAGGATAATTGGACAAATTGAACCACCAGTGTATGAGCATATTGTCCTCCTACAGTCCCTCTTAAAACTGATATTTTCCTATTTTGTCATCTTTGTCAATATGATAGGTATAGCATGAAACTCCAGAGTTGTTTTAATTTGCATTTATGTTATTAGCACATTTTTCCATGTGGTTTCCAGATAGTTCATCTTTTTTTTAGGAACCGTTTCTACCTTTTGACCATTCATCTTTTGGGGAATAGCTTTTGTTCATTGTTCATACAGATATTTATATGTACATACATATAAATGAAATAAATGCAAATATTTATATCAATTCCCAACCTCTCTTTGATATCAGGCCTTTTTCAGAGAAATTTGTTGCCAAGATTTTACCTAGTTTTCTGTTTTTAATTCTACTATTTTGTTTGTGCAAAATTTTTAATTTTATGTAATCGAGTAAAATTATTCATCTTATCTTTATTTCCCTTTGGGGATTCTTGGTCTCTTTGTCTTTCTGATAAATTATTTATCTTTATTTTTTATTAAAAACTTTTTTTTAGAAATTAGCTCTTTGGTCTTTTGTTATGGCACTGAACCATAAATAAATTTAGGTACTACTGTTATTTTTACTATGTTGTTTTAGACTAACCAAGAACAATTAGTATATTTCCAATAATGCAGCTCTTTGTTTCTATAAAGAATGCATTGTAATCATATTTGTATAGTTTTTGTGTGTATCTTGGTAGCTGGATTCCCACAAATTTTATATGTTATGTAGTAATATTTTTTTTTAAACTCTTACTATGTATTGGTTCTAAGGCAGAAGAGCGGTAAGGGCTAGGCAGTGGGGGTTAAATGACTTGTCCAGGGTCACACAGCTTGGAAGTATCTGAGGATAGATTTGAACCTAGGACTTCCTGTCTCTACACCTGACTCTCAATCCACTGAGCCACAGTTACCCCCATGTAGTTATTTTAAATGAACACTCTTATTTCTCCTTTTTTTTTTTTTTTGCATTTTATTGGTGACATACAAACACTGTTGATTTCTTATAGCTTTATTTTATATGTATTATTTTAATCATTACTATTTCTATTAATTTTTTTGTTAATTCTCTATGGTTCTCTAAGCAAATTGTTGTCACCTATCAAAGGCAATCATTTTGTTTTGTTTTGCCTATTCATTTTTTCAATTTATCTTTCTCTTATTTCTATAACTAGCATTTCCGGAACTATATAAAATAATATTGGTAAAAAAAAGATACTTTTGCTTTACTACTGATCTTATTGGGAAGCCTTCTAGTGTTTCTCTCTTTTCTCTTTGTTATCTCAGTGTTTGGCACAGTTTTTCACACAAAGTAAATGCTTCATTCATTTTCTGTGGTAGATGATGACCATTCTTTGTTTGAGATGATATTTAATTAATTTGGTTAATATGGCAATAGCTCACTAAAAGGTCTGGCAATAATTCTCCCCTTTCCTCCTCACTATTATATATGCAATATGGAAATTTATTGTTTTTTGGATGATTTATAGAATTCATTTATAAATTTATTGGAATGATTTTTTTTCCTTTGTGAGTTACTTGATGGCTTGTTATTTTCTTTTTCTTATGGGCTTGTTTCATATATTCATTTTTTGCTCAGCTAACATAGATATTTTATATTTCTATAAATATTCACCTATTTAATTTAGGTTATCAGTTTTTAAAGAATATAATGGAGCAAAACAGTCTCAAATAATTTCCTTTATTTCCTCAAAATGTTGGGATTTTTCCTTTTCCCTTTTTGATATTAATAATTTGGTTTTCTACCTGCCTTTAAAAAGTCAGATTAAATAGTAATTTATTTTTATTAGTTTTTAAAAACAGCTCCAAGTTTTATTTATCAATATAGAGAGTTATTTTATTTTCAATTTTATCTCTTCTTTGGTTTTCAGAATTTCTAGTTTTGTTCTTTGGCTGCAGTTTTGAGTTGAGTGTTATAATTTAAAAAAAAAATACATGCCCAATTCATTAATTTGTTATGTCTCTCTTTTATTGATGAAAGTATTTAGAGATACAAATTTTCCCTTAAGAACTGCTTTGGTTGCAACTCAATAGTTTTGGTATATTGTCTCATTGCCATTATTTCCTTGAATGAAATCATCTCTTACATTATGATTGTTCTTTGATCTATCCATTCTTTAGGATTAAATTATTTAGTCTCTATTTACATTTGAATATTTTATTCAAAAACCTTTTTTTATTGTGTTGTGGTTAAAGATTTTGTTTACTATTTCTACTTTTATGCATTTGTTTATGAGTTTTTTATTCTCTAGTACAGTATCTAGAACAGATGCCAGGCACAACTGAGAAATGTGTATATTCATTTCTCTTACTAGTCAGTTATTATCAGACAACTATTATAAATGACTTTTCTAAAACTTTATTTAGGTCCTTAATTTCTTTCTTATATATTGTTTTCTCTACATCTGAGTCACTGTAAGATTTGCTAGGTCTGAAAGTGGCACATTAAGAAAATGGTGCCCCTGGCAGTAATAAAGACATTTGAAAGAGAGGATGATTTTTTTTGGGGGGGGGTGGAATGATGAGTTCTCTTTTAGGCACATTATATTTGAGTGCCTAGGAAATATTCAGTTTGAAATGTGTAATGGACAACTGATAATTCAGACTAGAGCATTTTTTTTACATGTTGGAAAACCCGAAATCTGGGTCTATTTAGAGTGGGACCTCATTTTATGTGACAGTACATTCCAAGACCCTTTGATTAAGTTGAAAATTGTCATAATAGTGACCTCCATTATTTAAAAAGTAGTTCTTATATGAATATACTTGGGCTTATCAGAGCTATCAGCATCACCACTTTTATAATTTGGGGTCATTATTAATAACTAAATAGCATTAATGAAACAAAGTGAAGCACTGCTCAGACGTGGACACAACTTGTTACAAGTAAGAACTCTAGACAAAGACCAATAAAAGAGTTAATGTTTGATGCAAAACAATGTAATGATTTTTTTTGATTGCTAGTTATAGCTACCTGAATTTGTGTTGAGTTCATATCAAACAAGGTCTACTATAATATAATTGTAAGACATCTTCTTTTTTATAATAAGATACAAATGACCACATAATATGTAAACAAAAGTAATAATAGCACTTTTTGATAACTAAATAACTTTATTCATTATCTCATTTCATTCTCATAACATCTTTGTAGGCAGATAGTGTAAGTATACGTCTCTAGTTTTACAAATGAGAAAAATGAGGATCAACAAGGCAGAAGCCCTTTGCCAAGCTTACACAGATAGTAAGACAAAACCAGAACTTGAATCTGGGTCTCTTGATTACAAGTCCAGTATTCTTTCCACTACACCAGACTGACAAAAATCAGGTCCTCTTTGCTCTTTAAAGTACTTCAGAAATTATTCTAGTAGCACACTCATTATGTACTAGAGTTTCACATTAATAGGGATATCATTAAGTATTTTTTCTAGCAAAATTGATTTTATACTGGGGCCTGGTTTGTTGTCATAGCGCATACCTTTTTGATGATTTTTTTTCTGATTAAACTGGGGAACTTCATTGAGTTCCTTCTTCATTAGCATCCTTCTTGGTCAGAAGCAATTTCATTTCAGTGAGGAGAATATATAGCAAAGTTGGGGTAGAGGTGGTATCTGAATTTGACATTTTATTGTACCCATGATTTTTTTTTCAACTCCTTCCTCAAGTGTGAAATATATACTAAAAATGGTAAATCCTGAATTCTTGCAACTGGTGGAGGTTTCTGTGTTAACTGAACAGATTTCCCAGCAGTTATGTCTACAACATTTTCTAGCTCAGTTCCTATTCTTTTTTGGGTCATGTATCATGTTGATAGTCTGGTGAAAGGTATGGACCACTTCTCAGAATAATGTTTTAAATGTATAAAATAAAATACATAGGATTACAAATTACAGAAAAGTAATTATATTGAAATATATAAATTATATTGAAATATAGTAAAAATATTTTTAAGTTAACAGAGCATAAGTTGAGAACATTTATTCTCTCCTAATCTATAATAATAATTTCAACAACTTTACCTCTGTTTGAATTCAATGTACTAATACAAAACCCTTACAGTTATGTAACTGTAGTATGGTTTTACCCAAGATATTCTGTGGACAAATTATTGGACTTTGGCTTAGTAAATTATTTAGGAGGATGTAACAGAATGATTATAAACTATCTTTTTTCCCTTCAGAACTCTGGGAAATCATAGTCAAGCTCAACTTGACTAATGGTGGAGGCACAAGACATGATGAACTTAAAACGCAGAAAGACATACATTTTTGGACATGGTTAATGTGAAAATTTATTTTTGCTGGTTGCATATAGCTATGTATTGAAGAGTTTTCTTATGCTTTCCTTTTCTCTTGAAATTCACTCATTGTTGAATGGTAGTGGGAGAAACAGAGTAACAAAACATTTTTTAAATAGTGCAGGCATTAGGTAATTAGGACAAATGGTACATTGCATAAAAGATTTGATGATGCACTGTTTTCTGCAAGTAGCCTATTATCAATATCTTTGTTTCAGATCTATTTTCGGATCTGTGGTATTTTACTGGTTCTGTAAAATTTTTCCCATTTTTTACTTTATACTCTTATATTATTTGATTCTCATCCATGCTTTTCCAAAAATATTCCATGGAGGTTCTACTCAGTATGAAAGAAGCCTCCTTTTTTTTGTACTTTAAGTCTCTCAGAGGAATACCATTGTAATCTGCCTGTTGTCTCTCATTCATTCTCAGCTTGGCTCCTTTTGCAATCATACATATTTTTGATAATCATACAAATCTTTATACCCTCTTCTTATTGAACATATGCTACAACTCACAGTATATACCTTGCCATTATTCTTTGTCACTTGTAACTTTTATAATTGTTTTAAATTTGAAATCATATTGTTTTATGGATCCTAACTATATGATATCACCCAGATATTAATATAAAAGAAATGGGTTTTGCAGCAGAGAGGAGTTTGGTTCATTGAAACCTCTGGGAAATTTCTTTAAGTACAGCCAAACTTGATCTCTACATCCTCTCATTTAAATTCTTTGGGATGAAGTTTCCTCATCTATATAATGAGGCACTTGGTCTAGATGGCCTTGAAAGGCCCTTTCAGGTCTATGACCCCTATGTTGGCTGAGCTTGGACCTATAGCTTAACTCTAGGAGCCTAGAGTGAGAAGGTTTGGGAATGTGGAGCAGAAGACATTGTATTCTTAACTATCTCATCACCCTTCCATCTTCTGGCTAATTATTCTCTTCTGTTTGTGTTTTGGCATATGACTCTGGCATGGTTTGGAACTCATGAATGAATGACCAAAATGGCTCCTATTTCAGCTATTAGGCTTCTACATATCTTCAGTTCTTTCCTCTCCTCATCCTGTTATTAGTTATTCATCAAGGATTTGTCCTCCTGGGACTATGTGTATTCTTTGGAACTGTCTTCTCATTTCCATCTCCTGGCTTCCCTGACTTCCTTCCAGTCCCAGATAAAATTTTACCTTCTGTAAGAAGCCTTTTCTGATCCCCTTAATGCTAGTGCCTTCCCTCTAATGATATCTCCAATTTATCCTGTGTATATCTTGTTTGTACATAGTTGTTTTCATGTGGTCTCCTCCATTAGACTGTGAGTTCCTTGAGGATAGGTATTCTCTTTTGTCTTTTTGTTTTTTTAATCCCTGGGACTTGGCTCAGTATTTGCTACATACTAGGTAATCAATAAATGGTTATTGATCTACTGAAACTGGAAACTGTGGGGGATACAAAAAATAGTTGAACTCTTGCAGGCTCCTATCCTGTTTCCCACCCCTCACATTTGGAGCTCTATATGGGCAGGACTGTGTGTCTTTTGCCTAAGGTCCAGTTTACCAAAGAGCGGAGAAACTTATCACCAGAGATGATGGTGATCACCAAGTAATGAATTCTTACTGCCATAATAACTCACAGAGAACTATATACTAAAGACCAAAGGGATTAGGATTGGCCTCTGGGAAAAGAATACCTGCACCAGTGAAATCTTAGATCCTAGAAGTATTGCAGTATAAGTGGTAGCAGTCATCTCTGTTACTCAGGGGCTCCTTGCACAGTTGATGGATTAGATGTGTTCTTAGACTTGACAGAGCCCTGGATTAAGATTTGAGAGATTTATTCTTGGCTCTGCCTCTGTCTTGCTGGGTGACTTCCCCCTCTTTGATCTTCTGTTCCCTTCCATATAAATGAGGCACTTGGACTCACTGATCCCCTAAGAGCCCTTCCAGCAGTAGTATTGTATAAATAGAGTGCCCTGTGCTCTAGTTTTCCCCTTGCTTATTGGCCTCTACCCCAGAGAATGAATAGAAGTATAAAGGTACGGAAAAAGCAAACCTTCTGAGATCACTAAGTCTGAATTCCTGGTTGTCTCTCATGTCAGAGTCAAGCCCAAATGAAATGGCCTCTAAAATTGCTTCTAATGCTAAGGTTTTCTGATCCCCTAGTTTAGACTTATTCTTTGTCATACTAGACCTCCGTGGCTACGGGGGTTTGTAAAGACTGGGTGGGAGGAATGTTATTTAAAAGCTTCCCTGGAGAAATGGGAGAGATATCTTCATGGATAGGATACCCTCTCCCAATTCCATCACTACGATTGGTGAGTTCCTCCCTAAAACCTCCCTTTGAAGAAGTATCTGTGCCATCCATGCTCACTTCAAACTCTGCTCAGTCCATCACCTTCTGGACACTTCTGTACCATGCTCACATCTTCAGCTCTGTTTTATGGGTAACCTTCCTTCATTAGAATGTTAGCTCCTTTAGAGCAGGGACTGCCTTATCTTTTTTGCTTATATTTGGATTCTCAGAACTAAGCACGGTGCCTGGCAATAAATAAATGTCCCATGGGTCTGTCTTTCTATCTATCAATCTGTTTTTGTTGTTGCTTAGTCGTTATTCAGGTGTGTCCAACTATTTGTGACTCTATTTGGGCTTTTCTTGGCAAAGATATTGGAGTGGTTTGCCATTTCCTTCCCCAGATAATTTTTATAAATGAGGAAATTGAGGCTAACAGAGTTAAGCAACTTGCCCAGGTTACACAGGTAATAAATATCTGAAGCTGGATTTGAACTCAGATGTGTCTTCCTGACTCCAGGCCCAGCATACTATTCATTGTGCCAGCTAGCTTCCTTGTGTGTTTTTATATCTGTCAATTTATCTGTTTCTCTCTCTCTCTCATGAAATATGCAACCGACTCAGCTACATACACATAATACATACTTTTCCCTTATAGATAAGTGATTAAGGGATATGAACAAAGAGTTCTCAAAAGAAGAATAGCAAATTATTAACAGCCACATGAAAGAATGTTCCAAATCACTAATAAAAAGAGAAACATACATTGAAACAATTCTGAGGTTTCATCTCATATCTTGTAAATTGGCAAAGATGACAAAATATGGGAAGTCATTGATGGAGAAGTGGGAAGATAGATACTCTTGTATGGTAGATGGCAGAGCTGTGAATTATTGTCAATGATTTCTTTTTTTAAATCCTAATATCTTTTATATATATCCTTCTATATTAATTTTATTTGTTACAGGGCTAGGCAATGGGGGTTAAGTGACTTACCCAGGGTCACACAGCAGATTTAAACCTAGGACTTCCTGTCTCTAGGCCTGGCTCCCAATCCACTGAGCCATCCAGCTGCCCCCTCAATGATTTCTTAATCATGAAATATAGTGACCTTTTCTTGGGTCTCAGCCTTCTTGACCATTCAGTAGTAATTGACACTGTTGGTTGCCTTCTTGAAACCATCTTCTTTCTAAGTTTTCATGACATCTATTTTATCCTGATTCTCCTACATGGCTGACTGCGCTCTCTCTCTCTCTCTCTCTCTCTCTCTCTCTCTCTCTCTCTCTCTCTCTCTCTGCTAGAGCTTATGAACAGTAATTCCCTTGCTCAAAAATTTCCCTACTGATTCAGTCTCTTTTGTTTGGTATTGAAAGCTGTATAGGTGAAGCCCACTAACTCTGGGTCACTGTCTTGGCTTTATTTTTTCTCTCCTACTATATTATTTTGCTTGATGATCTCATCAGCTCTCATAGTTTTAATTTTCAAGTCAATGCTGAAGATTCTCTGATCTAGCCCAAACATCTTTCTCTGTCTAGCCCAAACCTTTTGCTACATTTCCAGCTGCCTTTTAGATACTCAAACTGGATAACCCATAGACATCTAAAACTCAGCATGTCCAAATCTGAATCATTATCTCCCTTTCTTCCCCATCCCCAAACTCTCTTCTTTTCCTAACTTTTCTATTACTGTGAAGGGCCATCCAGATGGGATGCTCAATATAGATAGTACAATGTCAATTATTGGGTTGTTACTTATAGATCATAAATATTAAATAAGTTCAGAGAAGAGAGTAGTGTGGGATAGTAGAAAGAACACTGTTGCTACAAATCAGGGAGACTAGGGCTATTTTTTACCTCTGCCCTTTTATCTTCCAAGGAAATTGGGCTAGATGGTTTCTCAGGTTCCAAGAGAAAAGAATGTTGGACTAGGAGTTATTAGAAACCTGAGTTTGAATCTTACCTCTAACATTATCACCAGAGTAAGTCACTTAAGTTCTCAGTCTCTGATTGCTCACAATAAATAGAGATAATAATAAAAGGATTATTATTAACTACTTACAGGGACAATTAATGCTTACCTCATAGGATTATTGTGAAACACAAATGAGATAATGTGTGTAAATGTGTTTGTAAACCTCAAGACATTATATAAATATAAGCTGATATTATTATCATCATAATCATCATTTCATGATTCATTTTTCTTTTTTTTTAAACCTTTATTAGAATCAGTACTGTGTATTGGTTTCAAGACAGAGGAATGGTAAGGGTTAGTCCAATAGGATTGTGACTTGCCCAGAGTCACACAGTTAGGAAGGATCAGAGGTCATATTTGAACCCAGGACTTCCTGTCTCCAGGCCTGGCTCTATCTTTTGAACAATCTAGATACCCCCCCCCCCCATTTCTTTTCTTTAAAGAAATAAATGACAGTATGCAGAATTATTGAATTTTAGAGTTGGAAAGGTCCTCACAGATAATTTCCAAATGATACCTAAGTAGAAGTCTCCTCCCTGCCAAACCTCTAACTAGTTAGTGGTCATTATTTTTCTGATTGAGAATCTCCACAAAGGTGAATTCTTAAATCTCCTGATTCCACTCATTCTACTTTTGGATAGCTCTCATTATTAACAAATTTTGTTTTTTATCAAGTCAAAATTCGCCTTTCTACAACTTGAGCCCATTATTCCTGGTTCTGTTCTTTGCAACCAAACACAAGAAGTCTATTTCTTTTCCATGTGATCAACTTTCAAATACTTGAAGGCAGCTATCATTTCCATTCCCCCTTCCTCGAGTCCTGTCTTTCCCTGGGTAAACTCTAGTTCCCTTCAAATCAGCTATATATGGCTATCTCTGTCTGTGGTACCACCTTTCGCCCTATTTCACGTTTTTAAACTTAGTGTTAGATGCCCTTTTTCTCTCCTCTCCTAGCCTATCAGTTACCAAGTCCTATCAATTCTGTCTCCATTAACATCTCTTGCCTCCATCTCTGAATTCTAGTCTCACTGCTCCTACAGGACCTTATTGCCACCACAATTACACTAGCCTCCTAGCATATCTTCTTCTCATCCATCATATCGTTGTCAGAATAATTTTCCATGTGCCTAAAGCCAGCCGTGTCATTCCCCTGTCCAAATATTTTCATTATTGTTTATTGAGTAAAGTTCAGTTTGCTATGTTTGACTTTCAAAACCTTTCACAAGCTGTTCCCACACTACCTTCCCTTAATTCTAGCGTCTTTCCTCTGTTAATTATTTCCTATTCATTTTGTATGTAACTTGCTTTGTATATATTTGTTTGCTTATGGTCTCTTGCATTAGATTATAAGCTCCTTGAGGGCATGGACCATATTTTGTATGCTCGATGCTCCAACTAAACTGGATTATTTTTTCAATTTTAATTATGTCCTACATTTTAACACCCTATGATTTTGTTCCCTGTATCTGGAATGCCTTCCTTTTCAGTTTTCACCATTTGAATTTCTATCCATTCTGACACCCCAGTTCAGGCATTCTCTGATCCCTTCCTGCCTTTGGTAATGACCTTCCCTTTCTGATCTAACATGCACCTTACCTTAAACTTAGTATGTCCCTCAATGACACAGCACAGTATTACATCCGAAATTGTGGAAACTATATGAATAAAAAAGTGGATGAATGAATGAATTACATATGCAAGTGACCTGAACTTTTTTTAGGGGTTAACTGACTGTTCAAATGTGTTTCTCTTGTGACAATGAGGCGTACAGGCCAGCTTTTATACTCTGGAGCTGGTACTCAGGGTCTTCCTCCAGCAATCATAGGGATTACATTTTATCTTTGGGTGGGAAGTAGTAAAATGAGTAAAGGAGGGAAAGTAGAGGTGCATGATAGAAGTGATGAAACATTTGATTCTGAACATTTTCTGTTTTTATATATTTTTAAGAATCTATCATTTTTAGTAGTCTTTTTACTAACAATGCTAAGAGCAGATATTTGCACTGGGCTTTGAGGTTTCTGAAGCCATTTCATAAACTTTTTCTCAGTCTTTACTCAAACTCCATAAAACATGTGACAAAATTGACTGTCAATCTCTTCTGGAATAGTTTGTCCTCCCTGGATGTTCTCCTTTGCTAAATCATAATCCATGCCCTACCCTCTATGCAGGGATATAACAGACTATAACCACTGATGGTTAAAATTTTAGTTTGAGCTTTTACACATCAGAAATAGGATCGAAGATTTAATTTATTTTGTTTCTTGTCAATGCACATTTCTCACCCACCATCCTCCATGTCCCTAATATTTACCAGTATACACTTGTCCCATCTGGACCTACTTCTTTTCTATTTATAAATATTTTATCAGTAATCTCATCAGCTCCCATAGATTCAGGTATCATCTTTATTTAGATGGCTTCTAAATCTATTTCTCTAGACCTTATTGATCTTTTGAGCTTCTTTCCCTGATGTCTCCTTTCTTATCTACCTGGACATCTAATAAACATACTCAAAAATTCAGCATTTCCAAAAACAACTAATTTTCTTCCCACTCCACTCCTATTAATCCATCACTTTATCTAATTTCCCTGATTTTATTAAAGATTCCAAAATTCTCTAATCTTAAAGTCATTCTCCACTGTGAGAATGTTGGAAAGACTTATAGATTCTATCTATACTACTCTCATATTTTTCTCCTTTTTTTCCTAATCATATAGCCTATTATAGGCCTCCTCATCTCTTGCCTAGAATATTGCAATAATCTCCTAATTATTCTTCCTTATTCTTCCTCTTCCCTTTCCAATTCATGTTCCAGATGCTGCCATATTGATTTTCTTTTTAAAAGAAATAAAATTCCTTCCGCACCCCCACCCTGATTAACTAGCATCTATCCTCTCTGCTTTCCACCTCCTTCTTCCCCAGGAAAAAAAAAAAGAAAAAATAATCCCCCTTCCCTTCAACCAGTATACATAATCTAGCAAAACATATTCACGCTCTGATTATATCTAGTTTGTAACTTCTTTGACAGGAGGTAAACAATATTCTAAATCATCTGGTCTCTGGAATCATGGTTGATCACTGCTTTGTTCAATGTTAGCTCTTTCAAAATTGTTCCTTTTAGGGGGCAGCTGGGTAGCTCAGTGGATTGAGAGCCAGGCCTAGAGACAGGAGGTCCTAGGTTCAAATCTGGCCTCAGACACTTCCCAGCTGTGTGGCCCTGGGCAAGTCACTTGACCCCCATTGCCTACCCTTACCAATCTTCCACCTATAAATCAATACACAGAAGTTAAGGGTTTAAAAAAAATTAAAAAAAAATTGTTCCTTTTTTACCATGTTGTTTTGGTATTAATTGTGCTCCTGATTCTACTCTTGATTCCTCTGCATCAATTTACCCTCCCTGAATCCTCTTTCCCCCTTCCTCATTTGTATAATTAATTGACCTATTAATAGAACATTTATTAAGTTCTTTCTCTGTGCCAGGCACTGGTCTAAGCATTGGATACAGACTTCCAGTCGTATTCCCTAATTATCTGAGATAAATTTCCCCTCCCATTCTTCTTCTTTTCTTCCCAAGTATATGGTTTCTGTCACACACACCCATTTCCTTTTGCTTTTAAGATCACCAAAGCATAACAAAAATCATTTCCAGGCCCTTCATTTTATTTGCCTCCTTTATAAATCCTGTTGACATTAGATTTCTCAAAGGATGTTGTATTCTCATTGCTCTCTCACCCATTAGAATGTAAACAATAAATAACAAAAATAAATAATAGATAACATAACTAGTATTTATATAGTGCTATAAAGTTTATAAAGTGCTTTACAATTATCATCTCATGTAATTTTTGCCCAGGGTCTCATAACTAGTAAGTATATGATGCAGGTTTTGAACCTGGGTCTTCTTGATTCAAAAGTCTTTTCCTGGATTGCTTACTTCTATTTTTTCTTTATTTCTGTATTTATATTTCCATTTAGCTCTACTTTTTTTCATTAGGAATGTTTGGAAATTCTTTCTTCCTTTCAAGTTCATTTTTTCTCCCTATAGGATTATACTCAGCTGTGCTGAGATAGTCTTGATTTTAGGCCTTTATTTTGTGCCTTTTAGAATATCTTATTTCATGCTCTCCTCTTCTTTATAGTGATAGCTGCTAAATCTTGTGTGCTTCTTTTTTTTTTTTTAAACTCTTACTGTCCATCTTAGAATCACTACTATTTATTGGATCTAAGGCAGCAGAATGATAAGGGCTAGTGTCAAATAGCTAGGAAGTGACTGGGTTCAGATTTGAACCTAGGACTTCCTGGCTCTAGACCTGGCTCTCAATCCACTGAGCCACCCAGCTGCCCCTTCTTGTATGCTTCTGACTGGGGTTCCTTTGTATTTGCATCTTTTTTCCTGATTGTATTCAGTATTTTTCCTTTGACCTGGAAACTGTCAATTTTAGTTATGACATTCCTAGGAGTTTCCATTTGGAAGTTTCTTTAAAGAGATGATTGATGGGTTCTTTCTAGTTTTTCTTTGCTCTTTTTCTAACAGATACTTTCATGATTTCTTGAAATGTGATGTCTGAGTTCTTTTAGGCAGTCCAGGAATTCTCAAGTTATCTCCCTTTGTTTTATTTTCCAGATCAATTAATACTTTGTATTTTCTTTTTCTTTTTTTTAAGTTTTCTTATTTCACTTCAATATTTCTTGTTTTTTATGGAGTCATTAATTCTAATTTTCAGGGAGTCAAGTTTTTTACCTCTTGAGCTAAACTACTTTTGTTCCCAAGTCTTTCTTGCCTAGCTCTTTATTTCTTTATCAATTCTTGCTTTTATTGCTCTCACTTCATTTATAATATCATTTTAAAATTGACTATTTAAACTCTTGCATGTTTTTTAGGAATTCTAATTGATCTTATGGAAACATTGTACTTTCATTTGAGACTTAACTTGTAGGTATAAGTTACAGGGAAGGGATTGATTTGAAATGATTGAGGGAGTTGCCTAATTGGGATTTCTCTGAATAGATAAATCATGGGTTCAAACCCTTTCTTCTCCACTCTTAACCCTCCCCCTCCCAAAATCAGTTTTCCAAAGAAATTCTTCACCTTACAAAAGAATTCTAATTTTGTCTTAATTAATCAAATTATAACTATTTAAATTACATAATACATTTTCAGCAATAAAGCTATCATATAAAGATAGATGTTTCTGGACCCACCGTACAAGGCTCTAAGTAGAGCAGTGATGGGAAACCTTTTGAGCTTGGTGTATCAAAATTCGCCAAAAAAACTGGGCATAACTTGGGTGGTGTGTCACTTCGAGAAAAAAACCACATAATTTCATTATATTAATAGTCTAAATAATAAAAATGTATAATTGTAACATATAACTATTTAATAAACCAAAATAGGTAAATTAATATAGGTAGAATTGTCGTCTGTAGTGCACAGAGTGTCTACACTACACTACAGCAAATGTTTCATCCTCGGTATGCGGCCCCAGACTTCTCTGTATGCAGCCATGTGCGGCTGCGTGTCATCGAAAATGGCTCCGTGTGTCAGTGCTGACACGAGTGTCATAGGTTTGCCATCACCTAAGTAGAGGGTAACTAAAGCAAATTCCAGTGGTTGGCAGTGATCTCAGATAGGGGAACCTCTGCTCCCAGTTCCTCTAAGGGCTGGTGAGCATAGTCAGGAGATTTGGATTCTAGTCCTTTTCTGCCTCTGGTCGCCTCTGGATCATCAAATTGCTTTCACTCTCAGGGACTCATTGCTTCACCTTGTTGCCCCTAATAGGGGATTCTAACACAACATTCTCAATAATAATCGAGTATAGGTTTATAGTTGCCTTGCCTTCTGGCAAAAACAAAACAAAACAAAAAACATCCCTCTGTCTTCAGGACTCTGGAAAATAAGTTCATTTTCCAGGTCTCTTCTGATCAAGCTACAAGACTGGCTGTAGACATACACTGACTTTGCCTTCTTTGCACATGTAAAGTGGTAACAATAGTTAATGTGGAATAAGATCCTCTGTGTGTGGCTCATATGAGAGTTGCACAGATTTATAGAACCTTAGATGTGAAAGCCTTGGTAGAAGTCCTCAAGACTAGCCCTCTTCATTTTATAGACAAGAAGACTAAGGCTCATAGTAGTTAAAAGACTTGACGAAGGTCTCACTATCATTGAATGGTAAAATTTGGGACCATAGCCAAGACTCTTTATTCTGTGTTATATTCATATCCTGGGAAATAATGGATGCCACCTTTGAATGACAGGGGAGGCAGCTGGAAGGCATAGAATGTTCCCAGATGCCTAGGTTTTTGTCCTCTGGCTTTGCCAAAAACTGTTATAGCAAAAAGGGTCCTCGGGAGATATAGGTATACAGTGATGTGAATGTATCTATGTAGTCTCCCTACTTGCAGATGATGGAGGAACACCAACCCCAATCACCCTTGATGGTTGTTATAATTTCCCCTTTTCTCTAATAGTTGCCCAGGGAGGACCCCGAAAGGTTAGGTGAATGGGTAACCCTTTCAGGTCCCACCTGGGGTTGGATAAATTAGTATAGGGCTTTGATTTGCCTTGGATCACGTCTGATATCTGACTGTGTTGACTCCCTCCCCAAAGGTCGTGATATAAAGACCACTCAGGAAGGTACTAGTTAAACACTCTTTATCTATAATCTATAATCAAGGAAAGGATAAACAGGATAAGGAATGGGGATTAGAGGCCCTGTCAATATAGTATCTATAACTAGTTGACAGTCAGGACTGGAGGCCATATTGATCTAATAAAAGCTGGAGCTTTATTCTCCATTCCCAGCCTGGCCACAACCAAGCCAGAGAATAGGAACTGCTGTTGATGTAGCTGTGCTGGTGATGTTATTTTCTCAGCTTTTCCCTATCAGTGTTTGGTGAGGCACTAGCTCCCACAGTCTTCAGGAAATACTCAGATTTTTCCTACCTTCTTCATAGACCTCCCAGCCTCCCTTCACCACCCTGAGACCCAGAGACCTAAAGAGCTAGGAAGATTCAGAGACCTAAAGAACTAAAGGACCAAAACCCAAAAGACCAAAGACCCAAAGACCCCTTCAAGTGGCTGTCAGGGGAATTTATATTGCCAGGCCAACCGACGTTTGCCCCTGGCTCACAGCATCTGGGAACATTTTATGCCTTCTATCTGCCTCCCCTGTCATTCAAAGGAGGCATCCATCATTTCCCAGGATATGAATATTACATCTGCTGCACAGCATACAAGAGATTTCAATAGAACTTCAGCTCTTGGTGCTGAAGTCGTATTAGTGACTTTCTTCCACATTTGCCTGCACCCCATGGACATTCCCAGTTGAAATCAGGGCCCAGGGACTTTGTTATGAGTTAGGAAGTAGGATTTAAGGAATGCTTTGCTTCTAACCTAGTGAGGGAGATAGGTGTTGTAGTGGTTAAAATGTAGGAGAAGTCCAAGTCCTAGCTTAGACACTTGACAACTATGCGACTCAAGGCAGCTCACTTTAAACTCTCTCAACCTCAGTTTCCTCATCTGTAAAATGGGGAAAATAGCATCTATCTCAGTATTTTTGTGAGGATCAAATGAGATAACACATGTACTGAAAATTTAAGTCACTTAAGGTCACTCAGCCAAGATTTGGCAGATGATATTATTACTTCAGGGCCTTTTTGTCTATCGACCATGCCACGCTGTAGGTCAAATGAGTAATTCTATTCATATTTCCATATAAGATATTTGTTGAAATATATCTATGTTGACAAAGAAGGGGAAATTCTCAACTTCAAACTTATCAGGTCCAGTTCTGTCCCATTTTACAGAAGAAACTGAGGCCCTCAGGTGGGAGGGAAGTTACTTTTCCAAAGTCAGGCAGAACAGCTGGAATTTGAGCACAGCTTCTCTGACTTCAATGCTGATGTTCTTTCCTTTCCTTACCTCTCTGCCTTTTGGGGAAAACCATAGGAATATGCTGGGAGTGTTGACAGAGGACAGTAATTTGGCGATTTGTTCAGGTTTTGGAGGCAGCTACAATTTCTGACTTCTAGTCCAGTAGTTTATGGGAAACATCAGGCTACCTCTTTTTTTTTAAACTTTTTTTTTTTAACCCTCACCTTCCATCTTAGAATCAATACTAGATATTGGTTCCAAGGTAGAAGAGAGATAAGGGGTAGGCAATGGGGGTCAAGTGACTTGCCCAGGGTCACACAGCTAGGCAGTGTCTGAGGCCACATTTGAACCTAGGACCTTCCACCTCTAAGCCTGGCTCTCTCTCAATCCACTGAGCCACCCAGCTGCCCCCAGGCTACCTCTTTTTTAAACAAATCAGCCCTAAACCCTTGTAACACTGTTTTTCAGAACCTGGCAATTGGAGCAGGAGCTGTTGGATATTTGCCATTGACCTACATCTCCAAGGTAACGTATTCTGGAGCTCTGGGAACTCATGCCCTCTAAGTAGGTTTTGAGATCTAAATTTGGTCAAAAATTCTATGACTCTGATACTCTGAGTCCTCTGAGAGTGGCAGAGATTGAGGAATGAGAGAGAATGGATATCAGACGTTCTCCTTCCTCTGAATGATCAGATGTGGTGATGATGATAACGTGATAGATGCATAGACCTGGGTTTCACTTAGCAAGTTCCTTGATGTGCAGCGCTAAAATCAGCTTTTCACATGTAGCTCCATTCTGTCTCAGACAAAATTTCAACCCGAGCTTGTAGGACATTCTCTCTCTTGGCTTTAACTCCACGAAGGGCCTTGGAATGTCTGGATTGAAGTTAAGGGGGAAGTAAGTGATGATGGAGGCTCTCTTTCCTAATAATGGTCCTGCTAATCTGGTCCAGAGCGTCACTCCTCCAAAGACTGAATGTTTATGGGAAGAGGAATGACATTTTAATTGAAATAAAAAAAGGAAGGAGAAAAGAAAACTCTTAAAAAGCAAATTCAAACCAAAGCCTAGCCACCCACCAGGAACTGAGATTTCTCTGGTATCTGACGAATCATCTGGAGTAATCCAACTGTGGAGAGCAGGTGGAGGCACCCTAGGTGTTAGGAAAAACCCCAGCAAGTACATAAGTGACATTAGGTGCAGGCAGGCAGGCTGGTAACCTGATCCAGTTCATCTAGAGAGCCAGACAGCAGCATCTCTTTGTGGCGACGAGCATCCCTCATTTAAGTGAAGCATCTTTAAGGGACCCCACCCTGTGGCAAGCACCTCTGCTGACTCGCGGTGCTGGGGGAATTCATCACCTACTCGGAAAGAGGAACTCTGTGCACTGAGGAGGAACCGAGCAGCTCCTGGCCCAATGCGAGGGACTCTTGAAGCCTGGCTCCAACTCAGCCAGAGGGCTCCGTGTTCTAGCCCACTCCCAGGCTCTGAAGCTTGGTGCAGGACCCTGAGTCATTCCTGTAATTACTGTCAGCTTTTTTGTTCAGAGCTGAAACTGGTTCTTGTTCTCTGCTGGTCTGGAAAAGAGAGCTGAGTTAGAAAGAGAGCAGACAGACAGACAGACAGACCCAGAGAGACAGACAAAGAAAGCAAAACAAATGGGACTGGGGGCCTCGAGGGAGGAACTCTCATCGGTGCTAGACAGGGTGAATAGGTAGATAGAAAACAAGGGGCTAAGGGATTAATAGAGTCAGAAAAGGAAGGTTGGGAGTAGTGTCTGAGAGAAATAGTGATTAGAGGGAAGAGATAATGAGTTCAGGAATGGGGAGACAAAAATGCCATCTGCACTATGTGTACTGTAGAACATTGAATGGAGAACCAGGCCCAGAGACGGGAGGTCCTGAGCTCAAATCTAGTCTCAGACGCTTCCTAGCTGTGTGACCCTGGGCAAGTCACTTAACCCCCATTGCCTAGACCTTACCCCTCTTCTGCCTTCAAGCCAATACCTCGTATTGATTCTAAGATGGAAAGTAAGGCTTAAAAAAAAAAAAAGAACTGTAGCTCCTTATGGGGAGCCATGATATGGATAGAGGCTCTCCAGGTGCTTTACCTACCCCTGACCACCCCGCTTCCCCTGTGAGTGAATTGAAAGGGAAAAGCACTGGGGCGTGGGGCATGGGGCAAGGACAGATCTCCTATGGGATCTCCCCAAACTCTATTAGTATTACCTGAGGGCTGGCAAGGAGGCATCAAACTCTCTGATCAGTCATGATTTATGACTGAGTCATTAAGGCTTAGAGGAGGGGAAACACTTAGGAGAACTGGAAAAGATCTCAGAGGCCATCTAGTCCAAATCTCCATGCTTTTTTTTTTTTTAAACACTTACCTTCTATCAAGTCTTAGTGCCAAGGCAGAAGAGCAATAAGGGTTAGGCAATGGGGGCTAAGTGACTTGCCCAGGATCACACAGCTGGGAAGTGTTCAAGGCCACATTTGAACCCGGGGTACCTCCTGTCTCTAGGCCTGGCTCTCTATCAACTGAGCCACCCAGCTGCTCCTGGAGGATAATTATTAAAAGGAAGGCTCAGAGACAGGCATGAAGAGAGAAATTTTAAGGCATGTGCCCTTCGATTCACCATTTGGATGACCTGTAGGAGGCAGCTTGGCATCATTGAAAGAGAACTATACTGGGAGTTCCCCATCTTCTATGGATGACTGTGTGACTTGGGGAAATCCCTTCCCCTCTCTGGGCCTCTCTTTCCTCATGTGTAAAGCAGATTGGGTTCGAGGCTCTATCAGTTCTATTCCTTCCCTAGGGGTAACTGTCTATGATTCTATTCTGTCTACCTTAAGGCTGGTTCTGGGTGGTAGTCAGCCAGCTGAACTGTGACCGAGCCGGGACCAGGATGCCCATGCCTGAGGATGCCACCGCCTCCTGGCGGATCTCAGGGGGGTGCCGTCTCTTCTGTGCCAATCCCAGCTTTACTCCTGGCCCAGGAGTCGGCTCTGGCAGCAACAGGTGCATGGAGGAGGCTGTTCCTCGTGTGCTCTGTGCTTCCATCGGATCTGCCTGAGCTTCAGAGAGCCTGCTCCATCAAGGAATGGCCACTCCTATTCCACACTCTAGGGGAGCCCACCCATCCCCCCCCAGACTCCCCAGGTGGGTTCCCTTCCAGGATGGCCTCTGACCCATACAGATGCTGTTGCTTATGGAGTGACCTGAAAGTATTCCTCTTCTATTGCTCTAGTGTTCAATGCCAAGAGAGGGGGGAGCCACTAAACCCCATGTGTTAAGGATCTCAGAAGGCTGCGGAATGCCTTGGAAAACCACATAGGAATATTATCTGTTTCATTGAGTTGTTATTGACTTTGTTAAATATTTCCCAATTACATTTTAATTTGGTTTGGGATGCCTCTGGGAGGGGAGTCAGCTGCGTGAGGCCTGCAGCACACCTGTCTGACACCTTGGCGCTCTCCTGGTTTCCCCCATGTAGCGTGCTGGTCAGATCTCCAGCTGCATCTTGGCCAATGATTGGACAGCCTGAGAAATTCCTTTTGCTATCAGAGCACCAGGAAGAGGCTTGTGTCCTGGGACAGAGATGGATGTTGGTCTCTCAGAGGCAAACAAAGAGGATAAACTAACCTCATATTAGCTGAAAATTATAATATTACAAATGATCATACAAATATAGTTATAATATTATAATCTATTATATAATATGATTATAATGTCATAAACTAATAAATTAGAGGTTTAGAGGTAATGAAATTTCCATCAAAAATATGAACTAGCCTCAATTTCACATTAGGACCATCAAGGGGCAATAGAAAACAAACATAAGAACAATTCACTAGGGCTTGGAGGGTCAAGACTGGAGCTATAGGGTGGTAAGCAAGCATGAAGCATTAGTAATGGGATATTGAAGATGATGACAAGCATTGGTTTCTTTTTTAAACCCCGACCTTCCATCTTAGAATCAATACTGTGAATAGGTTCCAACACAGAAGAGCAGTAAGGGCTAGGCAATGGGGGTTAAGTGACTTGCCCAGGGTCACACAGCTGGGAAGTGTCTGATGTCAGATTTATACTCAGGACCTCCCATCTCTGCGCCTGGCTCTCCATCCACTGAGCTGCTCAGCTGCCTCCCAAGCATTGGTTTCTAACCAAATAGGCAAGTGCAGTCTGAGAATGCCTTTAAAGTCTAGGCTTACTTGGGACCTTAGAGACCAAATAGTCCAACCCTACTTCATTTTACAGGTGAGGAAACCGAACCCCACACTGAAGAAGGGACTCATCTAGGATCACACAGATAACAAATAGTGGAGCTGAGGTTTAAAATGAACAATGTTCTTCTTGATTTCAAATCCAGGCTCTTTCCACTCCACCCTGCAATGTAAGCGAGTGGCCCACTGAGTCCAGGAAGGTGCTAAGTGTTTTGGTTAGACAAGAAAGAATAATAAGAATATGAATAACTCAGCTGTTGGTTCCATTTCCAGCCTTACAATAATCTTGTGAGATAGGCAGTGAGAGTACTATTATTCCCATTTTACAGATGAAGAAATGAGTGTCTGTCAGGGTGAAGTGGAGAGCCAGGAAGCCAGGCAGAAAGGACATCTGATAAGGCGCTGACTGTTAACCAAAGTCAAGGCCACCCCGTGGGCTGATAATAGAAGCAATGATAAATGCTGGGAGGTGAAGTGGCTTGTGAGGGAGAAAGTTGTCCTTGCCATCACCAGCCACTCAAGGGGCAGCTGTGTGACCCAGCCTGGCTGGATGTTGGAGGGACAACTACAAAGCTCTCGTGCCAAGCCATAAGCTCCTGAGAGGCTTCCTAGCAAACAGAAGCACACCTGTAGGGAAGAACTAGTGAGTGTGTTTGCTGGAAGATGCAAGGACTGGAAATGCAATGGATCCCTCCCAGTCGTTAAAGCCTTCAGGGTGGGCACGGGTGTTCTGCTGAAGAGGAATTTTCTTTTTTAGACAAAGCTGCAGGGTTTAGCTGTTGGGTGCCCACAGAGTGAGGAAATGGGAAGAGATGGTCCTGATGGGAATGCAGAATGGGACTGCTTCTTTTAAAATACTTCAGATGAGGGGTTGCTGGGTAGCTCAGTGGGTTGAGAGGCAGACCTAGAGATTCCTGGGTTCAAATCTGCCCTCAGACACTTCCCAGCTGGGTGACCCTGAGCAAGTCACTGAACCCCCATTCCCTCTCCCTTACTATTCTTCTGCCTCAGAATTTATTCTAAAATGGAAGGTAAGGGTTATAAAAAAACATACTTAAGATGCTTAGTTGAGACCCACATCAAGAGCAGCCACCTACTTTGGTGTGGAGGATTAATTGGTGTTGGTTGCTTTCTTCATCCCTCTGTTATAATTGAACTTCAGTTGTTTGAGGCTCACATATTAGTAGGTGTCAATGCAACCAGTACAGATAGGAGGTAAGAGTCTGGGTGGGACACCTAGCCCTTTTTTTTAAAACCCTTACCTTCCATCTTAGAATCAATATTATGCATTGGTTCTAAGGCAGAAGAGCAGTAAGGGATAGGGAATTGGGGGTTAAGTGACTAACCACAGCTAGGCAGTGTATGAGGCTGGATTTGAACCCAGGACCTCCTGTCTCCAGGTCTGGCTCTTCATCCACTGAGTCCTGAGTCACCTAGCTGTCTCTGGGCCTCCTAGCTTTTGAAAATGATTTCAAGAGACTGATAGATGTCTGTTTATCTGCCTCTCTGTCTCTCTGGTTCTTACTATGTGTGTGTGTATACATATATGTGCGCATTATATATATATGTAAATCTCACTATCTTTGTTTTTAGGTGAATATAGCCACTCCAAAACAGAAACCAAAAACTCCATTTTGCTTCGGTAAGTAGTATCCTGCCCTGGGAAAGGGATTCTTGTTAGTTCTCACAATTGCTTCCTGCCTAGTAACAGTCCTGTGACCACATGGCAAGTCAGATTTGAGTGTGTCTGTGGGACTGACGTAGACTGGAGAAACTGAAAGGCACCTTCAAAATCCTCTAGCCCAATCCACTCATTTTACTGCCTGGACCCTCAGGCTCAGAGATGGGGAGTGACCTGTCCTGAGTCACAGAGCGAGTGTGTAGCAGAGTTGTCTCATGTCAAGAAGTTCACTGGGCTTTTCACTCTCTGTGTGTGTGTGTGTGTGTGTGTGTGTGTGTGTGTGTGTGTGTGACAGAGAGAAGAGAGAGAGGGAGAGAGAAGGAGAGAGGGAAGGAGAGAGAGAAGAGAGAAGGAGAGAGAAGGAAAGAGAAAGAAAGAGGGAGGGGGAGAGAGAGGAAGAGGAGGAGAGAGAGGGAGTTAGAGAGAGAGACTAAAGTCATAGCAGGATCTCTTGAGTCTTAAGAGATAATGATGCTAAATAACTGACATTTTGTTGTTTGATCATTTTTAGTCATGTTCGACTCTTTGTGACTCCATTTGGGGTTTTCTCGGCAAAGACACTGGAATGATTTGCCGTTTTCTTTTCTGACTCATTTTTCAGATGAGGAAACTAAGGCAAACAGTTAAGTGACTTGCGAAGGGCTAGCTAGCTAGTAAGTGTCTAAGACCAGATCTGAACTTGTCTTCCTGATTCCAGGCCCAGCACTTTTCCATTGTGCCATTTATCTGCTTTATAAACTGACATTTATAAATTAGCTAAATGCTTCACAGAAAAACAAAACAAAACATTATCTTATTTGAGTCATATAACAACTCTATGAGAGAAAAATTGCAAGTATTATTTGGAACTTGAGAGAGTTTGTGACTTACCTATGGTCTTGCAACTAATGTTGATGGCAGAATTTGAATCCAGTTCTTCCTGACTTCTAGAATTCCTCTGAATACCTACTCCGGATAAGAATTGCCCTAACCCTACCTAATAGAGAAGAAACACATTGATATTTCAGTCCCCTTGGCCCCAGAAGATTAAAAGTAAAATATATAAAATATCATATCAATAACATATATATATATACACATAAATATACACAGATGCATATGTATGTAATGTATGTTTCCTGGGTCCTTAATAAAGGACCTCAGGTGTTCCAGGGATATTCACATTGTAAAACTTCTCATTCAAGGTGGAGGCTTTATTGTAGTTAAGTGATGGCCATTGATCTAGCCAGCTCCAAAGGATATTACAGAAATTAGTTTTCAACCAACATTGGCAAGGTATGTTAGCTCACTGTGTACACAGCACTGTACCTGGTAGCAAGGAGGTGATAGCATGGAACACAGTGGGAAAAAATTGCTGGATTTAGAAACAGGATTTGGATTGAAATCCTGATTCTTCTACTTATTACTTAGGTGGCAATAAGTCACTAAACTCTCCAGACCTTAGGTCTATATCTGCAAAAGGAGGGGTTTGAAAAATAAAGCAAGAGGTTTGGACTAGATGATTTCTTCTGTCTGTTTCGACTTTAAATCTATGATTGGTGCACCAAAAATAGCCTCTAGGGGTCCTGCTGTCTATTTGTCTTGTGACTGGATTCCGGATCTATCCCATGGGATTTTCCTCCCCATATTCTAATCCCTCCCCGCCATAAATTCTCCCCACATTCACTAAAGCCTGACTGGAGTGGATGTTTCACTGTAGCATGGAAGTTACCATGGGTTCATGATCACTATACTAGGGTGCCAGAAACTCTGGCACATCCTACCAAGTTGAAAAAACTTTCAGTATGGACCAGAGCCATATTGTTATCTGAAAACCAGCCTTGCTAAGTTTGGAGAATCTCATTACAGGTAGTTTTGCCCCCAGGTAATGCATTTTTGGAAGCAGGGATCTCCCATCATGTTTACTGAGCAATGGAGCACTCACTATCCACATCAGCGAAGCAAAGTTTACCCATATTGAAGGAATCACAGACCATCAAAGAATAGTAAAGGAAATAAATTAGCCTTTCCCCCCATCCCCATTCCCATACTTCCACTGCTCAGAATGGTTCAACATCTAGTTTTGGATATATACATTCACTGTGAATGAAAAGATCAAGGAAACAGGAATCTGAGGCACTAAAAAATTGGTAGTAGTCCTAAAGAATAGATTAAGAAACATACCTTTTTTTTTTCTCTTAGAAGAGAAGCAAGGTATTCCTGGAGAAGAATGTACTATACATAGATGTGACCACTACTGTGGATCCTTTTGCTTCACTTTTTCTTTGCTCCCTGAAAAGATTTGGTTTTGATTATGGAGGGAGGGAGTGGCAGTGAGAGGAGACAGGGTGATTCATTTCTAGAAATGACTATAATGTCAATATAAAAGGCATCAATAGAATTTGTTTAAAACAATCCTTTTTTGTTATTCAGACATTTCTTTTATTGCACAACTCAAAAATATTGGTGACTCCTTGAATTCTATAATTTGCCTAGCCAAAGAAGAAACATAGTGAGCTCATAAATAAATTATTGATCCCAGGTAGGTAGCTCTGTTATTTAGAGTATGCCACTACTAAGCCCAGTATCATGGGTTGGATTTGGACTTTTATGTCACATTCTAACCATCCCAGCCAGCCATCTCGTTACCATGCCACTGATAATAAAGGATACTGGTTAAGAGTAGCATCATTACTAATCTTGGAAAAAGGAATCCAAGTGCATGTTATACTGGATTGTCTTCATAGATGAAGATCAGCATATTAGGAAATGGAGTAGTTGGCATTTTTATGGTGAAGTAAGATATATTTTTAAAGCAGAGGAGGGAGTAGTAATGGCCTTTTCTTCCCTGTATATTCTTCCAAGTGGCCTGGTATCATGGAAATTTGCCTGTTCTGTATTGTGGAGCCCATGCAGTCTCATCTCAAAAATGGGTTATTCATTGATGCCTCTGTCTGTTGCCTGAATGCTGATTAAGGATTTGTTTTGTTTTTGTTTGTTTTGTTTTTTGTCTTGTTACCTGCATGTCTGCAGTTATCAATGCCCTTTCTCAGCGTTATTTCCTGCAAGCTAATGACCAGAAAGACCTGAAGGATTGGGTGGAGGCACTGAACCAAGCCAGCAAGATCACAGTATGTATCATTTCTTTTCCATCTTTGCTGGGAGCAAAAGACCCTTTGCTGCAATGCAGTATCTAAATGATATGGGAAAGAATTTTGGACCAGGGTAGGGACTTTCCCAATTAGCCTACTCTAATCCCAGTTCCGAACTACCTATTCTTGTTTTATGACTGATTGACCACAAATTGAACTGAGAGTTTGAGATTCAGCGAGGACCAGGGGGAAATTCATGGAGAGTCCCCTGTGTGGTAGGATCACTTCAGAATTCCCAAGAAGGCTTATGGTCAGACACATTTTGGGTAATTTCTGGAATAAGTTGGGGCAAAAGTGTGGTAATAATAATTGTAGTAGGTTACATTTATGGAACACTTTAAGGTTCACAGAGTGCTTCATAAATTTTGAAAAGTGAAAGATAAAGAGTATGGGACAGAGGTAGGAGAGAAGGTAGAACTCTTTCACGAGTCCTCTGGCTCCTCTTCTCACTTCAAAGGGTTGCTAGACCAATTGCTGATTTTTAGATGAGCCCAGGACAAAAGATCAGTTTGTGGTTTAAAGGTGCTTCCTTTAGAAGAATCACTGAACCTTGAAGAGCAACTGCTCTAGGTTTCATGTCATCTTCCTCTATTTGTATGTAGAAGAATCCTCCAAGAAAACATTCTCAGACCTATACTGAATCAGAAGATGAGGTAGCCTGACAAGGAAGATAACATTCTAGGCTTAGTGAAAGGAAATCCTGATTATAAAACCAGCTTTTGACATTTAATCAAAAGCATATTAAGTACATAGGTGGCAGGTACCACGTACGTGCTAAATCTAAAAAGAAAGACAAAATCAAGATCAAAGAATTCACTTTCTAATGGGGAAATAATATAAAAATAATATATAAGATATACACACACTTAGTAATATGGAGGCAATTTCAGAGGGAAAGTACTATTAGCTGGAGAGGCATGGAAAGAGGCCTCTTACAAAAAGTGGAATTTGAGTTAAGTCTTGAAGGGAACAAAGGGATCCAAGAGGCCAGGGGTCATTTATCTATCTATCTATCTATCTATCTATCTATCTATCTATTTTTGACATTTAATAATATTTATTTTTTAGAAAAGTTAACATGGTTACGTGATTCATGCTCTTCATTTCCCCTTCATCCCCCACCCCCCACCTCCCCTCCCATAGCCGATGCACATTTCCACTGGTTTTAACATGTGTCACTGATCAAGACCTATTTCCATATTATTGATAGTTGCATTGGTGTGGTCCTTAGAGTCTACATCCCCAATCATGTCCGCCTCAACCCATGTGTTCAAGCAGTTGTTTTTCTTCTGTGTTTCCTCTCCTGTAGTTCTTCCTCTGAATGTGGGTAGCGTTCTTTACCATAAATCCCTCAGAATTGTCCTGGGTCATTGCATTGCTGCTAGTATAGAAGTCTATTACATTCGATTTTACCATAGTATATCAGTCTCAGTGTACAGTGTTCTTCTGGCTCTGCTCCTTTTGCTCTGCATCAACTCCTGGAGGTCTTTCCAGTTCACATGGAATTCCTCCAGTTTATTATTCCTTTGAGTGCAATAGTATTCCATCACCAGCATATACCACAATTTGTTCAGCCATTCCCCAGTTGAAGGACATGCCCTCATTTTCCAGTTTTTTGCCACCACAAAAAGCATGGCTATAAATATTTTTGTACAAGTCTGTTTATCTATGATCTCTTTGAGGTACGAACCCAACAATGGTATGGCTGGATCAAAGGGCAGGCATTCTTTTATAGCCCTTTGAGCATAGTTCCAAATTGCCATCCAGAATGGTTGGATCAGTTCACAACTCCACCAGCAATGCATTAATGTCCCAATTTTGCCACATCCCCTCCAACATTCATTACTCTCCCCTTCTCTCATTTTAGCCAATCTGCTAGGTGTGAGGTGATACCTCAGAGTTGTTTTGATTTGAATTTCTCTAATTATTAGAGATTTAGAATACTTTCTCATGTGCTTATTGATAGTTTTGATTTCTTTATCTGGAAATTGCCTATTCATGCCCCTTGCCCATTTATCAATTGGGGAATGGCTTGATTTTTTATACAGTTGATTTAACTCCTTGTATATTTGAGTTATTAGACCCCTGTCAGAGTTTTTTGTTATAAAGATTTTTTCCCAATTTGTTGTTTCCCTTCTGATTTTGGTTGCATTGTTTTTGTTTGTACAAAAGATTTTTAATTTAATATAATCAAAATTATTTATTTTACATTTTGTAATTTTCTCTAACTCTTGCTTGATTTTAAAATCTTTCCTTTCCCAGAGATCTGACAGGTATACTTTTCTGTGTTCACTTAACTTATTTATAGTTTCCTTCTTTATATTCAAGTCATTCACCCATTCTGAATTTATCTTGGTGTAGGGTGTGAGATGTTGATCTAAACCTAATCTCTCCCATATTTTCAGGGGTTTTTTAGATGCTGAACAGAGAGCTTTATTTTTGATTCAGCAGGTAATGGGGAGCCAACAGCATTTGTTGAATATGAAAGTAACATGGTTAAACTTATACTTTAGATAAGTCACTTTGACAATAGGGACAGAAGGGACCATACATGAGCAGGTGTTGTGATAATGTAAAAAAAATAGTATTTGACAACAGGTTAGATATATTGAGTGAATAAAATGAATAGGGGAGGATGCTATGACTTAAGTTTGTACCCCTGGGTGAGTAGGAGAATGGTGGTATCCTTAACAGTAATAGGGAAATTCAGAAGAGGGGATGTTTTTTGGGGAAAGATAATGAGTTTGGGATATGTTAATTTTTTGTCTTTGGGACATTCAGTTTGAGATGTATAAATGGCAGTTGATGCAGGACAGAACTCAGGAGAGAAACCAGGGCTGGATACGTAGATCTGAGAAACATCTGCATAGAGATGATAATTGAACCGTAAGAGCTGATGAGATCAGTAAGTGAGGGAAGAGAAAAGAGAAAAAAGAAGAGGGCCAGGGCAAAGTCTTGAAGGACACTTAGCATTTGTGAGTGTCATAGATGACATAGTGACATAGATTAACTAGCAAAGAAGACTGAGGAGTGGCCAGACATCTAAGAGGAGAGTAAGGAGAGGTCAATATCAGGAAACCCAGGAAAGGGAGAGTTTCTAGGAGAATAAAGGGATCTACAGTTCCAAAGGTTGCAGAGGCCAAGAAGGATGCACATTGAGAAAAGACTATTAGATCTGACAATCAAGAGATCACTAGTAATTTTGGAGAGGTCTGTTTTAGTTGAATGATGTGGTCAGAAACCAATTTGCAAAGTTTACAAGAGTATAAGAGGAGAAATGGAGACACTTTGTCTAGATAGCTTTCTCAAGATTAGTCATGAGGGAGATAAAGAGATATGGGTTTAAAGCTAGCTGCAATCAGATCAAATTATTTTTTTTAATTTAATTTTAGGATAGGTAAGACAGGTGTGTTTGCAAGCTTCAGAGAAACTTAGTGGAGAGAGATTGAAGATTAGAGAAAAAGTGGATCACCCTGAGCAACTTATTTAACCATATCTCTGACTTCACTATTAAATCTTAGAAAGGTTTTGAATCTTTATTGCCTTGATAGAGAGAGTTCCCTGAAGCTGACAAAAATTATAGTTCCTTTGAGTATTTTCATACAAAAGTATGAGAGAGAAGAGTGTCACTGAATATGTGTATATGTGTATGCATTTATGTGTACTGGGAAGTTGTCTGCATTGTGGGTATTGGAACCTAAGGCTATCAGATATCCTATTTTCTAACCGTATTATTCATGAAGGGGGCACTACTCTGTGTAGGAAGATTAATGATCAAGATTCCTTTAATGCTGAGTGTATTTTTGGACAAATTTTTCTCCCCTGGATCTCTATAAATAAGTTGTATTTGGAGTGTTTCATGGAATCATAGAATCTTAAGACTTGAAGAAAATTCAGAGGTTATCTAGTTCAACTTCATACCTCATGTAGACATTTTATACTTGAATAGTTCCAATTATTGGGAAAGTTTCCCTTATACCCATGAATGTGCTGTGAATGTTTAACAACTAGCTCTTCAGAAAACAAGACACACTTTTAAATTTAATCTGCAATATCAATATTTTCTCCATCCCTTTTGAAGTCTAGACAATTGAAAAACAACAACAAATCAAGCCCCAATTTATAGCATTTGCTATCCAAAGTATAAATTTTCACACTGAAAATCAACTCAGACTCAACCTGATGGAACTTCCAACTCACCCCTGCTTTTATAATATTATATCATATCAAACCTAATTTACTTCTTTGACACATCTATGTGTCTACACATTGTTCTAGGTTCTTCCCTCTGGGACCAAGCAGAACAAATTTAATTCGCCTTACATATGACAGCTCTTCAAGTACTTGAAGACATTTATCATAGCTACTTTTTTTTTTCTAGGCTAAGCATTCTAGATCCTTCAGCATTTCCTTATATGGCCTGATCTCAGGGCTTCCAATTTGGCTTGACCTTCAGTTCTGTTCTTTAATAGCTATGTGACTTTGAGCAAGTCTCTTTTCTGGGCCTCATTGTTTATCATCTAAGATGAGGGGATTGGACAAGGTGATGTTGAAGGTCTTCTCTTTTTTCTTTCTTTTTTCTTAAACCCTTACCTTCCACCTTAGAATCAATGCTGTGTATTGGTTCCAAGGCAGAAGAGTGGTAAGGGCTAGGCAATAGGGGTCAAGTGACTTCTTTGGGTTCATACAGCTAGGAGGGTCTAAGGCCAGATTTGAACCAGGACCTCTTGTCTTTAGACTTGGCTCTCAATCCACTGAGCCTCTCGAAGGTCTTTTCTAACTCAAAATTGGATGATTCCTATGATTATATGATCCTGAAGATACTGAGTTATTACATAAAATATATGATAATATGATATTTTTAAGATATACTATGTCAGTGAATATTCATATTCCCTAGAAGACTTTGAAAATTATTCAATAAAAGGGACCCCAAACTAAACAATGTGAGTGATTCTTTACAGGTATATTTCTAATAGTAGGCACTCTACAATGAGAGATTGGAATTATAGGTAAAACAAATAGAATGTGGGTGGGTTGGTAAAATAACTCTTATTAGGTATTAATAGGTTCTTAATAGTCCTTGGGCCAGTAACTTAAATCCTATTGATCTGGTTAAGGATTTCAGGGAGAGACTGTCAAGGTAACAACAAAGGATAGGTAAGGGAAGGGATTGGGATGAACTAACTAGGACAGATCTGGATTCCCTCCTACCAAGGTCCAACAGATTTTCTATACTGATCTCTCTAAATTACCCAGCTGCCTAACTCTATCCTATCCAGAATTTCCCCTTTGATAGTATTTTATTTTATTTTATTTTATTTATTTATTTTTAAACCCTTACCTTCCATCTTGGAGTTAATACTGTGTATTGGCTCCAAGGCAGGAGAGTGGTAAGGGCTAGGCAATGGGGGTTAAGTGACTTGCCCAGGGTCACACAGCTAGGAAGTTTCTGAGGCCAAATTTGAACCTAGGACCTCCTGTCTCTAGGCCTGGCTCTCAATCCACTGAGCTACCCAGTTGCCCCCTGATAGTATTTTAAAAATAAGGGAAAGCTGGAAGGTAAAACAGGTCCACTGGACTGGTTTGGAGATCTGTTGTCCTTCAAGTCTGTCAGGAATCCAGTAGGGCCACAGCAATTAATCCAAAGGAGAGGGAGTAAGGCTCTTGACCACACCATCCACCAGTGTGTCTCACCAAACTCAACCTCTTCCCAACCAGTGAAGTCTTGATAGATGATCCACAGAGACAGGATACCCAGAAAGAAGAATAGGAAGTACCTCCAAGGTGAAAGTCTAGGGACCATCTGCCAACTCAGCCAGTATCGCAAGCAGTGTTTACTTTCTCTAATTTCACTACAACAGAGGATAGGAGATATAAAGCTGAAAGGTTCACCTAAAGAGCAGAATTTTACAATCTAAGAAACTGAAGCTTAGGTTAAATGACTCATCCAAGGTCAAACAGGGTGGGTGAACTAGAATTCTCCCCATTACAGAGAGGCAATTGGTATTTAAGATTCCTACCAAATCTGTACCTATAGTTCTATCATGGCTCAGGATACAGGAGGTATATTGGAAGCCCATTTAATGTCAGCCCTCCCAATTAAGGTTTGATGTTAGGATGAAATACTCAGTCATTTCAGTTGTGTCCACTCTTCTTACTCCACTTGGGGAAGAAGAGTGGTCAGGGCTAGTCAATTGGAGTTAAGTGATTTACTTAGATTACACTGCCAAGAAGCATCTGAGAGCAGATTTGATCTCAGGACCTCCTGTTTCTAGACCTGCCTCTCAATCCACTGAGCCCCCCAGCTGCCCATGAAAAGCAGTTGTCAAAAAGTACTTTGAGGGAATAATGAACTGGAGGAATTCCATGTGAACTGCAATGACCTCTGGGAATTGATGCAGAATGAAAAGGAGCAGAACCAGGAGAACATTATACACAGAGAACGATACACTGTCGTATAATATAATGGACTTCTTTTCTAGCAGCAATGCAGTGATCCAAGATTTTTCTGAGGGACTTATGAGAAAGAACGCTATTCACATCCAGAGAAAGAACTGTGGGAGCAGAAACACAGAAGAAAAGCAACTGCTTGAACACATGGGTTGATGAGGATATTATTGGGGATATAGATGCTAAACAATCACCCTAGTGCAACTATCAATAATATGGAAATAGGTCTTGATCAATGATACATATAAAACCCAGAAGAATTGCACATCAGCTGCGGAAAGGGGAAGGGAGGGTTTTGGCGGGGAGGGAAAGAACATGAATCATGTAACCATGGAAAAATATTCTAAAAAATAAAAATTAAAAATTAAATTAAAATTTTTTAAATTTTTAAAAATAAAACCCTCAAAAAAAAAAGGTACTTTGAGTATTTGAGGTTTCTGTAGTTTTTGGACCAGATTTGTCCATCCATCTCATGATGCCTTCATTTGATTTTTTTTTCAAATTTCAATCTCTGAGGCATCTTGAGAACTCTGACATTTCTTATAATCATGGATTTTTCTCTGCTTGCCCTCTGGCACCATTGCTCATCTATCTCTCACTCTCCACAGTAGCTTCTGCTTCCATGGGAGCTGCTGTCATCTAATTACCTAACTCTTCACCTCCAGCTTCCCTTCCAGGAAATATTTCCTGGCCAAAAGACCTTCTAGCACCTGGGGTTATAGTGGAGGTTCCCCCATAAACACTGGGACTCTTAACTGTTCCAATTCTAGAGTCTGTGGGGCAATTGGGAAAGACCTGGTTTGGGAATTGGGAGGCCTTGCATTGGCACAGACCAGCTATGTGATCTTGTGGGACTGACTTCCCCCAGGTTCTCCTTTTTTAATTCTAAAATGCTCTGATTCTGTGTAGTTATTCTGGTAGCCTTCTCTGATGGAGAAGAATCACAATGCTGATGAGAGCCACAAGTAAGGGAAGGATTTATGGAACCAGATTTAAAAGATTCTTTGGGATAACAAGCAAGAGCTTTTCTGTATTCTTATTTGTTGTTGATCAGGAGAAAACAATATTTTAGAGATCCTGGTGATGGCTTTCTCTCTGCCTTCAGATGGTTTGAAAAACAGAAGCAGAAAACCTAATTTTTTTCCCAAGTTTGTCATTATGAAAGCTGACATCAAAATTGCTTATGGCACCTGCTCTCTGGGGATTCTCCGTTGCTTCGGCTACAGCCTTTCTCCTAGTTTAGTTTTGTTCTCTATTCTGTTTTCTAGGGGTTGTTCCTTAGAACATTAGGATAAAACCCACTCATTCTAAAGACTATGATGAACAATCATAGCTTAGGGAAAGTTAGGAACAGTGGTCTAGGAATGACTTTATCTACTTTCTCAGGATTATCAGGCTATCTATTCAATTCCAAGAGATCAGCCACTAATGGGTTAGGAAAGGGTGAGTGGAATTATGATGACTTTAAATAAAAAGATAGGAATTCTAGATTATTTTTGGGAAAGAAGAACTACTGAGTATCTCAGGTGTCAGGGATTCATTCTTTCTGCCAGGCTTTTGCCTAGTTTATAATGCAGGCACCTTAAGATGGGAAGTAGGGAATAAGAAAAGATATGCTAGAGACAAAGCATACTTGGACTTAAGTAAAACATTTGTTTGACAAAGTTTTCCTTGTTATGCTGGTAAACAAGATGGAGAGGGTTGGGTTACCATGTTAATAAAAGTAGACGGATTCAGAACTGATTGAAAAACAAGCCAAAGAGTGTCCATTAATGAATTAATGTTAACTTGGAAGAAGGTCTCCAGTGAAATATGTCTAGGATCTGTCTTTGGGCTTTTCCTCTGAAACACTTTTATTGACAACTTAAATGAAGGTATAGGTAACATTGATCAAATTTGCAGATGACCAAAAGGAGTTACAAAGAAATACAATACATAGAAGTTGTATAAAAGAATATTTTGATTTGATACCAAGAAAGACTTCCTAATCTATTAGAATTGTCTAAAGTATACTGAAGACAAAGTATATCTCAAGAGACAATGGGAATTCCATCACTAAAAGTTTTCAAGCAGAGCTATAATGGCCACTTGTGTACCCATTCTAGTATGGGTTGGACTAGATAGCCTGAGGCTCTTTCAGGGATTTTATGACTTTTTGAGCCTGGCTGTCCTTACCAGTATAAATTCATTGCTAATTTATTAAACATGAGAATCCATAGAAATTAGAGGCAGAATGTCATAGCAAAAATAGAGAACAGAGTTAGTCCAAGGTAGATTTGCAAGAATTTCTCTATTTGAATAGAGGTTAATGGAGTACATAGTCAGATAGCATTGATATTTTGATTGAACAATGAGTTCTAGATTCAAAGTAACTTTTAATTTTGCCTATCTGTCCTAAAGCTCTGGTTGGAGTTCCTGTTTCTCCATTCAGAGTATGGTCACTAAAGGGAGGTTTCCATGGGTATTTTAACTGAGTTCTCAAAGCAAAAATCAGTTCCATTTTCCTACTCTTTCACATGTTATGGGTGTTCTCACTGGATAAAGATTGAATGGTGTGATTCCTGAGGCAGAACTAATGACAATGTTTTACATAGCAGCTACCTTTGTAAAAACTTGTAGTTTTTTGTGTTTTGTCTTTGCCTACCCTATTAATCTCTCTGTCTTAGAGAAGTCAGAATATAATAATGATAGTGATGATGATGATGATGATGATGGTGATGGTTATAAATAGTAGCACTTACATAGTGCTCAAAGATTTGTGAAACATTTCACATATATTATCTTGTTTGATCCTCAAAACAATGTTGGGTTCTAAGCACTGATATTAGCACCTCATTTTACAGATGAAGAAACTGAGGCAAAGAGAAGCTAATAACTTGCCTAGGTTCACAGCTAGTAGATTTTAAACTTAGGTTTTCTTGCCGAAAGTCCATCACTGAATGCCCAGGGCCATCTAGCTGTCTTGCTATAATATGGAAGCAATGTACTGACCACTTCATACTTCCTAGCTTTCTGGATCTGTGTCCACATAAGCTAGGACAGAGGTGTTAGAGCAGGGGTCGGCAATGTATGGTTCTCGAGCCATATCTGGCTCTTTTAAGGGCCAGATATGGCTTTTTCTGCAGGAGCCATAAAGTCAATTTTTTTTTCAGGCACTGTTACAGGAGCGCACACTGTGAGCACTGTACGGCTCTCACGAAATTACATTTTAAAAAATGTGACATTTCTGGCTCTCACAGCCAAAAAGGTTGCCGACCCCTGTGTTAGAGTGTAAATACTCTCTTGGAGACCAGAACCTAATAAGACACAATTTCTTAACTCTGACAAAGAGAATAAGAGAAACCCTTTCCCTAGAGAGGACTTTATTTATAGTTGGTGGATGAAGAGATTGATTAGGGGTTATATATATAGGAAGAAAGGATTGCACAGTACTCCCTGTGCAAATGCAAATGCAAAAATTGAGTCATCAGGTGAAGCTTGTGAGATTGCCAGCCTGTAGATCCTACACCTGAGATGTCAGGGAGCATTCAGAAGCATTCACCTTAGCATAGTCCCTTCAACTTACTTTGGTTTGCTTAAGAAGTCTTCCATTTGCAAAGATTAGTTTTACCCTGTTGTTCTATGTATACCTAAGAGGCAGTACAGTGTCATCAAAGGTGCAATGAACAATAGTTAGATGAGCCCATTCTGTCACTGAGCTTATATTGTGACATTCATTGCTGTCTTCTAAACTAAAGTTTTCTGTGCTTCCTCTTCTTCCAGGTGCCCAAAGTGGGGAGCCTGCCCCTGGCTACTGAGGTTGCTAAGAGCCCAGCAATTCCTCAGTCTCTAGAAAAAAAGCAACAGGTGGCATATAAAACAGAGATCATTGGTGGGGTTGTAGTGCACACACCCATCAACCAGGTATAGAGGACTGGGGGTGGGGATGGAGTTACTGTTTGGGAAAACCAAAAGTATGATGTTATTGATGTGACATATGCAAAGAAATGTATTGAGTATGATTTGGATCAAGGATTCAGAGGAACTATAAATAATATTTGTGGGCAAGATAACCCTGATTTTTAAAAGTTTATGGCCTTTCCTAGTACCTGGGAAGTGATTGCTATGAAGGAAGTAGTCATTGGTGAGGATGCAGAACTAGCAAGGCTCTGTGTTGGTGACAGAGAAATACACTATTCTTCTGCTTCTAACTCCTATGCTAGAATATGGCCCACAGAACCAGATATATCTAGCATTTATATTGTGCTTTAAGCTGTTCAGAGTGCTTTATAAATATCATCTAATTTTATTTTCACAACAACCCTGGGTAGTAGGTGTTATTATTATCCTTATTTTATATTTGGGGAAACTGAGGCAGACAGTAGTAAAGTGATTTGTCCAGTAGCTAGTCACATAGTCACATAGCTAGTAAGAGTCTGAGAGAGGATTTGAACTCAGATACCTGATTCCAGGTCCAAAGTTCTACCCACTGTGCAACCTAGATGCCTCAGTCTGCTGCTATTATCACAAGAGATTTCATGTGAGATTAGGGACAGAGGAAGTCAGCCAAAGTGAGAACATGTATACTGGACTCCCTTCCTTCTCTTATCTTCTACCTTCTCCTCCTTTCTCCACCCTGCCCTCCAGTGGTTAAAGGTTATAAAGAGGCAAATTTGGACTATATGAGTACACATGTGTCATACATGTACACATATCTGTATGTGGGTATATTTACACACACACACACACACACACACACACACACTTCTGATTAGAGTCAGCTCTGCTTCCTTCTATTTTCCCAGCTCCAATTACTTCTCTGAGGTAACAGCCTTGCCTTGATATAAGAGTAAACTTTGTTCTTATAGAGAAATCCAAGGGGATGACTGGGGCAGGGAAAGGGTAAAGAGGTTAAGGTAGAGAGTTTGTGGGATGAGAAAAAGATACTGACTCCTGGGGCTGTTCTCTTGTAGAATGGCGGGGATGGGACAGATGCAGGTGGGCAAGGCCACCATGCTATTCTCCGAAGGTCTCAAAGCTACATCCCTACTTCAGGCTGCCGAGCCCCAGCTGGGCCACCCCTCCTTAAGAGTGGCTACTGTGTGAAACAGGGGAATGTGGTAAGTGCCATCAGGGGGAATGGGGTCCTTCCTAACCTAGCCCCCTCCTACCTTGCCCATCTTCTTATACCTTACTTCCCAATATATACTCTTGGATCCAATGACATTGACCTCTTGGCTATTCCATAATCTCCAGCTCCAGGCATTTTCTCCAGCCATTCCCCATACCTGAAATGCTCTCCCTCCTCCACTCTGACTACTGATCTTCCTAATTTAAGCCCCAACTAAAATCCTATCTTTTACAGGCAACCTCTCCTAACTCTTTTTAGTTCTAATTCTTTCCCTTTTTATTTTCCATATATAGCATTTATCATATATATATTTATCCTGTATATGGCATGCTTCATATATATTTGTTTTCGTGGTGTCTGCCCTATTAGATTGTAAGCTCCTTGAGTGACTGTGACTGTCTTTTGCATTTTTTTGGTCTTTTGCCCAACAGTTAAAATGGTGTCAGAAACATAGAAGGGATTTTAAAATTTTAAATGTTTATTGAATTGAATTGCTGAGATTTGTGGGAAGAGATAAAAATATGCTAGGATGAGACATCAATCTATTTAAGACTATTTCTTTACCCCAAATGATTAGAGTATTAATCCTACTGAATAAAAAGCCAATGTTCTCCCTGAGGAGGTTAAGGATTCTTCTTTTTCCTTCTATTCCTCCTCTTCCTCACCCTCACATTTGTGTTGTCCTTTAAGGTTTATAGAGTTCTTTCTGTTCATTATCTCATTTCAGAGTCATAAAATCCTTGTGAGCTTGGCTATAATAATAGTGATAGTAATAATATTATGCTATGCCTATAATTATGATATGTTATATAATAAGTATGTTATTGTTATTACCTAAAATAATAGCTAACATTGATGTAGCCCTTTAATATTTACAAAACAAAATAAATAATTTCATTTTATCCTCACCACAACTTGTGAAGTAAGTGTAATATTCTCATTTTACAGATTAGGAAACTAAGTCTCAGAGAGGTATTGTAATATAGGATTTTAGCATTGCCATGTTGGTTTAGGGCAAGGATGGAATGTTGACCACTTCACTCTGGCCAAGGGCTTTTGATACTCTCCGTTCAACTGCCAGTTGGTATCTGCCAAGTGTCTCATGCCCTCTTCAACATTCCATCCAGGGTAACTGAAAGGTTTGCCCTAAACCAACATGTCAATGCTAAAATCCTATATTACAGTATAAGGTAACTCATCCAAAGGTACGAGGCTAGTAATGACAAATCCTGCTACCTTAAGTTCCATGCTGCATAACAATGGTATCTTAGTGCCTATATGGTTTAAGATCCCTGGAATGAGCAGTATACAAAGAGACAACTCTCTTCTGTTTCAGAGAAAGAACTGGAAACGTCGTTTCTTTGCTCTTGATGATTTCTCCCTTTCCTACTTCAAGTGTGAACAGGTAAGTAGTGGTAGCTCTGCAACCCAGAAAAGGATCCCTTCAGCATCCTGGGTCCATTTATGCCCTCATAAACTTATTGGTATATGGCTATTATTCATACCATCATCATCACAAACCTGAACATAGAAAATTGCATTGCTTTCTCAGTTGCCCCTCCAATATATAGATTTCTATTCCTAGCCTTATTTCCTTCTCACATTTACAAAGGATGCCTTGTTCCATTTGTCTCCCCAAATTTTTCATCCTTGTCAGGAATTCATAGACTCATAAGATCTAGAATTGGAAATAACCATATAGAGCATGTAGTCCAACCCTTCCATGATTTTGTCCAGATCGCACAGGTTTAAGTTCTAGCCATCTCTGAGGCCATATTTTTGGTTGAGTTTGCACTTTGTTGTTTCTCTTCCTACTTAGATTTGGAGATGTCTTCTACTGAATTGGGGCAAATTCTGGATGATCCTGTGTAGGAAGGGAAGAGGTGTGTCAGCTGGTTCCTGGGTAGGTTAGATGGACTTACCCCACTTTGCTCTGTCTCTCTTCCCAGGACAGGGAGCCTCTGCGAACCATCCTTCTGAAAGATGTACTCAAGACTCATGAGTGTCTGGTCAAATCTGGGTAACTATGAATTCTGCTTGATTCTTTACTGATGCAGGAGAATGGTGCAGATAGATCCCAAATGATGAAGAGTAAATGGGTGGTAAGGAAGTAGATGTGGCAGAGGGTACTCCACTCTCTCTAGGTTTTTGACAGTGAAGAAGAAGGAAGAGATAAATGGTTACTTGAGAGTGTCAGGTTCAAGAGAAAACTAAGTTTGTTTTCTTGTGGTATTTTTTCTGATGAAGGAAAAATAGCATAACAAATACCTGTCAGAGCACTCTCCTCAGCTTCCTTTGCTGAATCTTCCTCCAAGTAATATCCACTAACATTGGGTGTCTCTTAAGATTCTGTCCTGGGTCATATTCTCTTCTTCCTCCATATTATTTCACTCGATGATCTTATAAGTTCCCCTAGATTCAGTGATCTCTATGCAAAGGATCCTCAGATCTTCTCATCCAGTCCTAAACCTCTCTGCTGATCTCTATTCTCACATCTGAAAATGCCCATTTGACATCTTGAAATGGATGTCTCATAGTTACCTTAAACTCACCGTATCCAAAATTGAACTCATGATCTTTTTTCCAATCCCTCCCTTCTTCCTAATTTTCCTTTTACTATTAAGGACACCATCATCCTCCCAATGACCCAGGCTCAAAACCCAAGTGTAATCCTTGAATTCTCACTCTCTGTCCTAATCCTTAACCAATCTATTACCAAATTCTATCAATTCTTCCTTCTAACATCTCTCACATATGCTCCCTTATCTCCTCTGACACTGTCATCACTACTGTGAGGATCCTCCTCACCTCACAACTGGGTTATGGCAATAACCTTCTGTTGGGCTCTGTGCCTCAAGTCTATCCCCTCCTCTAGTCAGCTATCAAAATGATCTTCCTAAGTACAAATCTGACCCTGTCATTCCTCTATTTTATAAACTCCATTAGCTCCCATCACTTCCAGGATCAAACATCAAATCCTTGGTTTGTCTTTTAAAACCCTCATTAACCTGGCCCCCCCCATCTTTCTTATCTTCTTACACCTTAATTTCCTCCAAGTATTCCATGATCCAGGGTTTCTGGACTCATTGCTGTTCCTCAAACAAGACATTCCATCTTCCAATTTTGGGCGTTTTCACAGGCTGACTTGTCTTCCATGTCTGGAATTCTCTCTCTCCTCATCTCTGACTCCTGGCTGCCCTCACTTCCTTCAAGCCCCAGTTAAAATCCCACCTTCTACAAGAAACCTTTCTCAATCTGTCCCCCCCCAATACTAATACCTTCCCTTTTGATTATCTTTATTCAATAAATATTTTGTTTGTATACTAGTGTCTACGTGTTGTCTCTCCCATTATTCTACAGATTTATTGAGAGCAATGACTATTTTTTTTTTGCTTTTCTTTGTATCCCCTATTATCAGCATTATGCCTGGCCCCAAGGAAGCATTTAATAAATTTAATAAGTGCTTGATGACTGACTGACTGAAATGAGGTAACTCAAAAAGGATTCCTGTTACATCCTAATGCAAGATAAGTTGGTTTCTGTGGTGTTAAAGGACCCAGAATCCAAGGAAAGTGTGCTTTGATGGGCAATATACTGCCCATAGAGTTGATTTCAATTCTCCTTCTCCAGCTCCGTTTACAAATGAGGAACTGAGGCAAACAGAATGAAGTGACTTGCTCAGGGTCACACAGTAAATGTCTGAGGTCAGATGTGTCTTTCTAGATCCAGCATTCCATCTGCTGTGCTACCTAGCTGTCTACAGTGTCCTGACTATGGCTTTTGTTTGAATTATCACCATTCACCTGGTCTCCCCTGTTCAAAACCTTAGCATTTGACTCCTCCCCCTCTTGAATGCTTATGTCTGATTGGTTATGGAATTCAATTATTCTAATTATGTAATTTCTCCTTGTCTCTCCTATTGTCATTACCCCAGAATGGGATCTTATTATAACCCACTTGGATGACTTGGCTTGCAATACCTTCTTAACAGAGGAACATCTTACCTCTTCTCTTTACTATTTCAATTCATTCTTTTCACGCACATCAGACTTTTCTTCCTTATGCATTTATTGCTATCATCTCTCTGCTCAGAAACCTTCCTTTCCCTGCTCAGAAATTTTCAGTAACTCCCTAGGCGGTACGATGGATAGAGGGCTCAGAAAATCTGAGTTCAAATCTTAGACGCTAGCTGTGTTCCTTAACCTCCGTTTGCCTCTGTTTACTCTTCTGTAAAATGGGGGTAATAATAATACCTACTTCCCAGGGTTGTTGAATAGTCAAATAAGATGGCTCATAGTAAGTGCTATATACATATTAGCTATTATTATTACTATTATTACTAAGTCAAGTTTGCACCCACATTTAAAGTCCTTTACAACCTGGTGCTGTTTTACCTATCCAGACTTACCTTTGCTTACTTTCTATTTATTATTATAGTCACGAGCTATCATGTAAGGGATGTTAGCTTTATAGCTAATTGACCAGAGTTTGAATACGGGCTCTGCCACTTTACTCTATCTCTTAGGTCTTCAGTTTCCTCTTGCAAAATGAGGGGTTTAGGCTAAATGATCTTTAAGGACCCTTCTAGCTCTAGGTTTGGTTCTAGCTATTTAACAGTTGGAGGACTATTTGTTAGAACCTGAATACACCTGAACATTTTAGCTTCCATGTTCTATGTGTGCTCTGTATCTTTTCCACTTTTCATTTGTTTAATTCTTCCCATTATTGTTGTTGTCCAGTAATTTTCAGTCTTGTCCCACTCTTTGTGACCCCGTTTGAGGTTTTCTTAGCATAGATACTGGAGTGATTTGCTATTTCATTCTCCAGATCATTTTACAGATTAGAAAACTAAGGCAAATGGGGTTAACTGATTTGTCCAGAGGCACACAGCTAGTATGTGTCTTAGGCCAGATTTGAATTCAGGTCTTCCTAAATCCAGGCCTGGTGCTCTATCCACTGTGCCATGTAGCTGCCCTCTTATGTATCCTTTAAAGGCCAATTCAAATGCCAACTTCTCCTTAAAGCCTTCCCCATTTCTCCTCATTTGTTTCAACCTTTCCTCCTTTGAGGATCCAACATAATATTTTTCTTCATATCTTTGGTTGCCCTAGAACACTGACTTATCTTCTGAAATCAAAAATCTTGTCATTCAGATACCCCTTCTTAGACAGTAGTGTCAGGATTTACTGTCTCTTTGCTGCCTTTTTCACTAGTTTTCTTCCCTTCTGAATTCTCATTGCCTGAATTCTTGATGTTCCAGTAGTACCAGGGCAACTCACATATCCCATAGATCATGAAAGAAGGAAGAATATGTGTGTTTCTAAAGTACCTATGGGAGATGGTTCCATTTGGTACTGTGGGGGATGTGGGGACCTGCAGCTTAGGCAGGAGTTCTGTTGTAACCAGTAGTGATTCTATACATTTTGGCACCCAACTTCCTAAGAAACTCCAGGAGAGAAAGGGGGAGAGTGAAGAACGGTAGTAGCAATTTTGATCCCTGTGCCCAAGTTAGAATCCTGATTAGTCTGCAACTGTTTGCAATTCATGGTAGAAGAGCCATACCCTGAGAAACTGAGAAGCCAATGTAGCAGATAGATTTCTCTTGGACAGGAGGGTCATACCTTGATAGGCAACATTTCCATCTCCCAGGAAACCAGAGTGAGAACTACAAAATAGCCACTACCGCTAGTAGGATACAGACCTACCAGATGTATACGCTGTAAATCCAGCTCTGTAGTAGGGGCAGAAGCTTTGGACATAGAACATGACATTAGGATATTTTTTAATTGAAATTCCATAGCTGGGAATGCCTTGGTCTATCTAAGAGTCACTTTCAACTCTGACCCAAGAGTCTTGATTCTCGGGCTTTAGGTAGAAGATGGCATTTGAATTGGGCTTTGAAGTATACAAAGTGGTACTAGGAGGCCCAAAGTATGGGTGATGGCCTACTCCTGGGTCATACCTAGTTATTTTGATCCCTAGAAGGTCTGTGTAAATCTAGGGACACAATGAATGTCAGGACTACTTTAGAGAACCAGGCAGGCATATATGGTGGTTTCTCTCTCATCTCTGAATTTTCTCTGGAGCAGATCCAAATCTGCATCAGTTGGAATGAGCAAACTGTAGGAGCAAAAGAACTGGAAAGATTAGGTACAGGCAAAGCAACCCTTATTGGGGTGTGAGATCCAGAGCTATTCTTAGATCAAAGCACAGTGTGAATTCCTTTCTCCTTGACCTTATTTGCCAACATTTGTATTAAGGTGTAATATGTTTTAAAATGATGTAGAATGAGGTAGCCTGTGTGGGTTGAGAATCTGAAGCAGAGAGAATACCCACATCAAAATCACACATCTAGGGAAGTACCTGACTAAAATTAAGAGCCTGAAAGAAAAAGATGCTAGAGAAGGATAACATGTAGTTGTATGTGTATGTAGAAGTAGAGTGTATGTAGAAGAGGCACTAAACCATTCCACAAAGGGAGAAAATAAGTATTCATTAATCACCTACTATATATTAAGCATAGGACATAATCTTGTTAAAAATATTATCTTGATCCTCACAAAAACCTTGTGAGGTAGGTGTTGTTATCCTCATTTTACAGTTGAGGTAATTTTGCCTTTCGGAAGGTTTTAAATCAAAGAATCTTGGGGTCTCATTTATGAGTTGAGAGTGAATATGTGTCATTTGCTTAATATCCATTTGGGGAACTCCCGCCCATAGCTTGCTTATTGAAGGCTTTATTTCAGGGATGGCATTATAGTCTTATGCTGTACTTCATACCTAAAACATTATTTTTTCCTCATCAATTCTCAGGAAATGCTTTCAAGATCTAGATCCAATCCAACTTCCTCCATGAAATTTTCCCTGGCAACTTTAGCCCCTGTTGATCTCATCTTTTTCTTCTTTTCAATGAAAGAAAAATGTATCCAGGTCCAAATTCTCTCCTTCTCTCTACTCCCGTTGAGAAGGCAAAAAATATACCTTTTATACATTTAAATTGATATAAAACATATTTCCACATTAAGTCATATTGAAAAAAAAACAAGAAAAATAAAGATGAATAAATATGCATCAATCTGCACTCAGATTATCAGTTCTCTCTCTGAGGTATAAAACGCAGGAGCAACCAACTAGTAGCATAGTGTTTCATAAATCCAAGCATAACAATTATTGGGACAGCACTTGCTATTTGAGAAAAGAAAACAAATAAAAAGTTTCTGGTGAAACTAAAAAAGCAGTTTGACAGAAATTGGGTTTGGAATAATATCTCACACTAAATAGCATAGCAAGGCCTAAATGGATTCCTGAACTATATATTAAAAAGTCATGCCATTAAGCAAATTGGAGGAGAATAGGGAAAGTAGTTTTCACAACTATGGAAAGTGGAAAACTTCTTGACTAAACGAGAGTTAGAAAGAATCAGAGGAAATTATAATGACAGCTTTTAATGATATTTTTGCAAAAATAAAATTAATATAATTAAATTTAGGAGAGAAAGAATGATTTCAGGGGAAATCTTTGAAGTGAACTTCTTTAATTAAAATAAAAAACTTTAATAATCAAGATAATTAGTAAATTAACATAAATATATAAGAATAAGAACCATTTCCCAAATTATAAAGTCAAATGGTATGAATAGGCAGTTCTCAAGAAATCTAAGCTATCAAAAATCATATTGAAAATATTCCAAATCACTAATAATAAGAGAAATGCAAATTAAGCAACTCTGAGGTTCTACCTCATACCCATCATATTGGAAATGATGACTAAAAAGGAAGATGACAGTTGCAGGAGAGACTTTGCAAGGATAGACACACTTGAACACTGTTGGTTCAATTGGACCACCCATAGTAAAATACAATTTGAAACTGTACCTCAAAAGCCACTAACTGTGATTGCCCTTTGACCTGGTAATACCATTGTTTAGACATATAGTTCAGCTGATCAGAAACAAAAGGAAAGAGTAAATATGTACAAAAATAGTTATAGTAGCACTTTTTGGTATAGCATAGAATTGGAAACTTGGGGGATGCCCATCATTTAGAGCAGGGGTCGGCAACCTTTTTGGCCATGAGAGCCATAAATGCCACATTTTTTAAAATGTAATTTCGTGAGAGCCGTACAGTGCTCACAGTGCCGCTCCTGTAACAGCGCCTGAAAAAAAAATGGACTTTATGGCTCCTACAGAAAGAGCCATATCTGGCCCTCAAAAGAGCCAGATATGGCTTGAGAGCCATACGTTGCCGACCCCTGGGCTAGGGGGTGGTCCATCAATTCTGATTTTCACTCAATCTAGCACACGTGGGTTAGAACCTCCCAGAATTAGAGGTATTCTCACCTTTTGTGATTAAATCTAAAGATGGGCAGTGTAGACTTAATCTAATTATTACATAATAAATGCGAAAATAAAACGAAGGAGCACCTAATAAACAATTTTTTAAAACTATGCAGAAGAAGGCAAAAAGAAATCCAAAAGGGGACAGACACAGAGAAACAGAGCCATGTTGAAACTATTATACTATGCAATGTACAAGGTCTGAAATGTACAAAAAATCAAATCCAAGTCATACATAATAGAGTTTTGTCCAAGTCATTTACATGTTTGATTCTTTGTGACCTCATTTAGGATTTTCTTGGCAAAGATACTGCAGTAGTTTGCCATTTTCTTCTCCAGCTCATTTTACAGATGAAGAAACTGAGGCAAACAGGAATAAGCGACTTTTCCCAAGGTCACACAGCTAGTGTCTGAGGCCAGATTTGAACTCAGTTATATGAGTTTTCCTGACTTTTGACCCAGCACTCAATTCACTGTGCCACCTAACTGCCCCTCAGACAGATATACTGTCCCTTCTTTCTGTTCTTTGTATAAGGACATGTTCATATTTGTTAAATTAATATTTTTTTAAAAAGAAAATTTGAAGGAAAATAAGAAAAGTTGTGGGTCCAGGGTGATCTCAGGATAATAAAACATGAGAGTCAGTTCTCAAGAGCAAGGACTCTTAGCCTGGGGTTCATAGACCCATTTTATGGGAACATGGGTGGAAAGAAATTTTACATTTTTATTTTCACTTTAGTTCCACCTGTCACTGAAACTTAGCATTTCCTTCATTTATCAATGTAGACAGAGGTTTCATTAAGCTAACTAAAGAGTTTATGTACAAGAAAGGTTAAGAACCCTATTAATTAGAGAATCCTGGTTGACAGGTAAAAGATTTCAGTGTTGGAAATTTTTCAAATTTTTTTTAACATTCTCTCTCTCTTCTTTTCAAGAGATGGATGGTAGGAGATAAGGGGCACAAGGTTCATGAACATCCAAGAGAACTAAATCTTCTGTTGTCATTCTAGCAATATTTTTTGGTAACTTCCTTGTTCTCTGTCTCTGTCTAGAGATCTCTTGATGAGAGACAACCTATTTGAAATAATAACAAGCTCCCGGACCTTCTATATTCAGGTAAGATGCCCAGTAGTAATGCTTTAATGCCCTGTGACCATGGGGTGAATAGCTAATGAACCTCATTCTTTTCTCTGCTTTTTCTTTTTCGGTTCTAAGAGTCCAAACAGTGAATTCAGCACCTGACAGTTATTCTGTTAGGAATAAATAAGATGTTTGCCACAAACTTCCCAACCATACAAAAATAAAAACAGCCTGGGCCACTGTACTGGGGAATGTGAGTTTGTATTCAGCTGATGTCAGCCACTGGGCTCTAGTTAAGCAGAGAAAAAGAGAACTGGCCAGTGATTTCACTTCTCCTATCTGGTTTATTTTTAACCATCGCTCTGTATGTGGACGTTACTTCTATGTAGAGGGGCAGAAGCCCAGAGTGCCCTGTTTCAGGGCCAGGTGCACAGCCCAGCTGCACAGAGAAAGCCATTGTCTGGGCACTTGCTGTTCAGCCAGAGGTTCCCCTTCTCCACCCACAGTGCTGGCTCCCTCCCATCTCCTGCCACAGTCATAGGAGCTGCAGATTCCTGCCTGGCACTGGCCTTTGGAAAAACAGCCTTCCAGCCAGAGCCTGTGCTTTCAGACTTAACCTCCAACTGCTACGAGCCCACTGATCTCGAGAGGGGGAGAGCATGTGGCATAGTGGGCTCCGGGTCAGAATATAGGAGTTCAGATCATCTCTTCACTACATATTATATCTGTGCAGTTTGGAATAAGTCACTTCATCTTTCTGAGCATCATTAAAATAGTTCTAGATCTACCTATAAAATACATATAATAATGCTTGAGGACCTTCATTCATGTGGTTGTTGAAAGTCAAATGAAATAAAGTATATAAAGTGTTTTGTTATCCTTAAAGTGCTAATCAATGTCAACAATTATTATTATTATCACCATTTCCCAAACCAATAGAGACTATTTTATATCTTTTACAGTGGAGACATTTTTCCAATTCAGGACCTCCATATATGAATCTGGTTATGTATTTCTGAACCTTAGAACAAACTTTTCAAATCTTCTCTCCCCCCAAAGCCTGGCTTCTGCCTTGTCTCTCCTAATGCCCTCATAAGACAAAGTGGGGAATCACTCAACTCTTATGGGCACCTAAGCATTTCTAGGGTTGCTGTCATAGTAACTACAATCATTGTTCTTCTCTAAACAGAGCAAGCAGATCAGGGACTTCATTGCTTTTCTTAGTAAGTGGACTATATTTATATATATTTATATACACATACACATATACGTGTGTGCATATATATATGTTTCCCTTGAGTTTGCTGAATGTTTTCTCCTAACGAAAGGTAGATAGCAAGACTTTCATTTCAAGGAATAAAAAGCAAAGAGGATGGTAAAGGATTATGGAAGAAATAAAATAACAAATAACAAATAAAACAATGGTTCTTATTCAAGGTAAGGAGAATGCAAGTTATTTGTTTCATTTAAAGAAACATTTGTTTACTTTAATTTTTAAAGACTTTTCTTAGCTTAACAATTATTTTTATAAAAGTTGATCAAGAAAACTTACAAAATAAGGATAAACAACTTCTATAAATCCCTTAGTTCTACAGAACAGAACCAAGGATATTAATAGAAAAAACCCAAACCAGAACAAGTAGGCAATGTATTTTTGCTGTGATTTCCTTCCAAATCCAGCTGGGGCTGGGTAGCTTTTGGTTTTATTTTCTTTTTTTAATGTATAATTGTGGTTCTGATTCTTCTTGTATTGTTTGCATTACTTGATATAGGTTTTATCCTGTTTCTCTCCATTCATATTTATCATCTTTTATGGCACCACATTCAATGAAATGATCAAGCTATAACATACTCAGCCATTTTCAATCTTTGAATCTCTAGGTTCAAATATTGATTTATTGAATTCTTATATAGAAGGTGCATCATGACCTTATGGATAAGAATGTATAAGCCCAGTCAAAAAGACTTGGGCTCAGCTCCTACCTCTGATACTTGCCAGCAAGTCACAAACTCTTTGAATTTCAGCTTTGTCATGTTTTGTAAAATGAGGATAATCATGCCTGTAGTGTACCTACTGTGCAGGTTGTTGTGAGTTTCAAGTCATAAAATATGGCAAATGTTTTGTAAATGTTAAAGCACTCTGTCACTATATATTATTAGTAGTATCACTGCCAGGCACTAAGTATTTTAATACTGAGTGTATTCAATATTGAGTGCTAAGATATTTCATGGTCCTGTCCTCATGGGCTTCAAGTCTATATGGAAAATAAGACAAGTTTATAAGTAAATATATTTAATTCAAAGCTCCATTCTTGATCTTCTTCCTTTTTGTTAGCGACTTAGATGGTAGAAGAGATGGCATGCTTATCAAATTATCCCCAAATTTGAAGAAATCACTAACATTTTGGGAAGGCAAATTCAGAATCCAAAAAACTCTTTATAGGCCAGAATAAGGAGCTCAATCTATTATGATGAGATTTAATAAGGACCTATGTTACAGCTTACCAGTATAATTCTGAACTTCAATTACACAAGTATAGGATGGGAGAACTGTGACTAGACAGTAGTTAACTGTAAAAAAAGAGATCTTGGTGTTTTTAGGAGGCTGTAAGGGTGAGCCAACAGTGTAAGCCCCAAAAGCTAACACAATCTTAAACTACATTACAAAAGAGGCCTAATGAACAAAATGAGGGAGAGGATGATCCCGCCGTCAGACATTGCTAGACCTAGTGAGACCTCATCTCAGTCATTGTCTTTACTTCCTTGTGTTCTCTTCAGACTCTTTGCTAATCATACAATTCTGGGCGAAATGTTTAACCTGCTTTGGTTTCTTTATTGATAAAATGGGGGTGAGCACCTACCTTATAGGCCATTAGAAGGATCAAATGAGATATGTAATATACTTTTCAAACCTCAAAGCTTATATAAATATTGGCTATTATCTGATATATAATTTATACTTTATTTTTTACATTGTATTTTACATAATTATCACTCCAAATAGTGCAAGTCATAATTATGTAAAATGCATAACCACTTTATGGGATTTGTTATTTGCACTCATTCAGACCTAGCTGTGCTGCCCTAGAAATAAAGACTATAACCAGTTCATTCACTTTGAAATGTTAGGGATTTAATGTAGTCTTAAGTGTGAATTATCCAGAGAAGAGAACATTTGACCCAAATGAATGTATCTCTAAAGGTGGAACTCTAAACACCCTAGAACTAAGATCGGAGGGAATGGTCTTTCTGATGCTTTGAAAATTATATCCTACTCTGCTATTCCATAAGCCAAATTATTATGTGGGCCAATCGCCCTCCTTTAGGGTTCTCTGGAGGCCCTCTACCACTACCACTACCTTTTTTTTTCTTAGTTCAAGGATGAATTTGGTTTGTGGATGGAAATTACTCCAATTGGCAAAAGACTGCAAATGACCAAGAGATTTTGTGAAAGCAGGACAATTTGGTGCTAGATAAGTGAAAGAAATATTTAATGGCATAGGAAGAAAGTACCTGGAGACCTGTGTTTTAGACCTAGTCTTGCCACTTACTAGCTGTGTGACTCTCAATGAATTACTTGCTCAACTCTAGGCTACAGTTTTCCTCATCTCTAAAAAGGGTTGGATTTGGTCATCTCTATGGTTTCTTCCAGCACGGTGGAAAAACTAGCTCTGGAGCCAAGGGACCTTGTACTCTTGACCTTGGGCAAGTTGAATTCTCTGGGCCTCAGTTTCCTAATCTATAAAATAAAGATTTGGGACTAGATGGCCCCTTTCAGTTCTAAACCTCCAGAGGCCTCAAGGAAGTGTTCTATTCTCTTTGGACACTGGTTGTAATTTGCTTGATTCGATGAGGGAGTAGTAAAGGGAGATGGTCCTAGAAAACTTGCCTTTTTCTAGGATTCAGAGCAAAAAAGGACCTTAGAAATCAACTAGCCCAATCTCTTCATTTTACAGACAAAGAAACTGAGGCCCAGATTTGCTCATGGTCATTCACATAGTAAAAGATAGTATGGGTAACCAGAGTGGGTAGATAGCTTGCTTCCTCCCTTGCTTCATTGAGCTGCCAGCTGCCCCCTTGTGGGATTAACAGGTATTCGCTTCCATTTAAAAAAAAAAATGACACTAGAAAAATATGGAAACGGGTATCAAGTGATAACATTTGCACAACCCAGTGAGATTGCTTGTTGGCTCTGGAAGGGAAGAGGGGAGGGAAAGAAAATGAATCATGTAAACATGGGAAAATGGTTTAAAAATAAATAAATATTTTAAATGACATTTTATTGTGTCATTTAATCATGCAGATAGATGTTGAACTCAGCACATTGAGATATATTATTTTTGCCTGTGGCTAATAAGGGAATTTATTTACTCAAGCATACATGTTTGTTATAAGGGTTTTATTTTTCTTGTTTTCTCAGTTGAAGGAAAAGTCAGGAGACAGAAAAAACACTTTCATTTATTGAAAATTGTTAATTACAAAGAAATATAGTTATCAAAAATTGTTTTACATTCACCGATGCCAAGATAAGAACTTCCTGATTTAGGTGGTGTCTAAGGTCTCTCCAGAGACCTAAATCTTGTGATCCAAAGATCCCTTCACAGATCTGTACTTCTGTCATTCTGTGAACTTCCAAGGTCAAATATGGGCAGAAACTATGTTCTGAAGCACTTCCATACAACTATATAAATGTTTTCCAGGCTGACAGCCCAGAAGACATGCACAGCTGGATCAAGGAGATTGGTGCAGCTGTCCAGGCTCTCAAGTGCCATCCTAAAGTAAGTCACATCCTTTCTATTACACAGTTAATACCAATTAAAGATAATGCTTACTGAATGGCCATGTTTTATTGGGTGATGGGGACAGGCAAGCAGTCTATGCCCAGGATGCAGCTGCAAGCATTAGAATATTTTCTCCTTTTTATTTGTTTCTCTATTGGTCTAGATTCAAGTCTTTTCTGGGATGGCAGAGACCAGGGTAGTTATGGAGAGCTTAAGGGAAAGGGAAGAAGAAATGTTTATGCTATAATTTTGCAGCAAACATACCTGTCACTGGGATCAAAGGACAGTTCTGGATTCAGACTTCAGATACCACTGAGTTTGTTTGTGTTTCTATTGGAAGGATACATGGAGTTATAAATTAGAGATGTTGGGGGGTAGTTTTCCGGGGCATTGGAACAAACTACACAAAGTGTTGTACAGTGGGAAAAGCACTGAATTTTGAATATGAGGAATCCTGGCTTTGTAATCAGTTTAGCCTCAGTTTCCTTAACTGCAAAATGAGAGGATAGGACCAGTTGTTCTCTAAGGTCTCATTCAGCTCTACTTCCTATGAGAGTATTCTGGAATTTAAGACCCTCAGTAATTGATTTTAATCCTTTTCCATCCTGATTCCATAGAAATATGTCCCAGTCAGCTTGAAGTACCAACTGCTTCACAATTATGTTTTGCCCTCTCCAGCTCTGTGCATTCAAAGATACTGTCACCCATAATTGTTATAATCTTCTTCAGGGGTGTATTGGTAAATGTTTAACAATTGTTTTTTTTAAAAATGTGTAGATGGGAGGGGGCGGGAGGAGGGGAGGGAAAGCACATGAATCATGTAACCATGGAAAAATTTTCTTAATAAAAAAATGTGTAGACAGCACATTTTAAAAGTTTAAGCTGCATTATTAACACTTTCTCCATCACTTTCTTAAGTCTAGACAATAAAAAACAAACAATAAATTAAGCTCTGACTGATAACATTTGCTGAGGTATAAATGATTATACTAAAAATTTAACAGTTGACTTTTCTGAGATAGAATTCTAGGAGCTGGCTCTAGTACACTCATACTGTCCCTCCTCATATTTGCCAGTTGAAAACCTCTTTTTCATGTCACTGAGGTATCTTTTCCAAAAAAGGGGAGAAAAAAAGAACAGAAAGAGGGTCAGATAAGGATAGCTTTGAAAGCTACAAATCAATCTTGTTATACAAGGGTTAGTGTGGTCTAAGCTTTTTAATAAGCTTAAATTTAAAAAGAATAATAATGAACTCTACATGAGACCCTCAATTTCCTGCTTAGTCCTGTTTTCCAATTCTACTATGTGTACAATTCTCCATTTCAGTTCTGCCCTATACCTGCAAATGCCCATTATATTTGGTGTTTGTTAAGACCAATATAAACGTTGAAATTAAAAGAAAAAAACAGAAGGAATCTTTTTTTTTTCTTTCAAGGCCTACTGTAGGTGCCACTTTCTTCATGAAATCTATACTGATTTCCCCAATTGAAAATTCACTTTTCCCTTCTCAAATTTTCCAAGAGCACTATGTGAACCTGTCTTCTTTGTCTTTGTCAATCACATTATCTTCTGTTATGCTTACTTGTATATATGTATATATTTTTATGTATTATATATTCTACATGTGTATATATAATAAATATTATATTATGACATTCCTATATTATATCCTATATTCTTCTTGCAAGTATGGTCTATTTTATAAGAATCTTTTTCTTGAACCCAGCCTGCGTAAGTGCCATGCGTAAGTGAATTGAATATCCTGACTCATGATACCACCCATCCTTATTTGTCATTTTCTCCCTCTCTCAACCCAGGAAATGTCCTTCTCTAGATCAGTTTCGTTGTCCCGGCCTGGAAGCTCCACGTTCTCAGGTGTGCCCACCCCCACCTCATGCAGAGGAAGGCCACCTGGGGAAGAGAAGAAAGGTCCTTACAAAGCCCCCTTCGTTGCTTCATCCTGGCAGCCCTGGACGCCTGTCCCGCAGGCAGATGACAAGGTGCTTCTGAATGAAGAGACTTCTAGAGGCTCCCCGTTCATGTCCAGACTCGGGGACGGCGATGCCGCCGTGTTGTCAGGTTCTCGGGTACGGCATCGCTCGGAGCCCCAGCACCCCAAAGAGAAACCGTTTATGTACAACCTGGACGACGAGCACATAAGGACCTCTGACGTGTAACTAGGCCCAGCACAAGTTTCTTTGGCTTGAGGGACAGCGCTGTGACGGTCATTCTGCCGGGGAGTTGGTAGGTCTGGAGCCTCCCAGCAGGGTAGACCCTCGAGTTCTTCCCCAGGACAGTCCGTATTTGTTGACCTCCTGAAACAAGGGACCAGTGGTCTGGGGCCGTGTTCAGTGAGAGCAGCGATGCTCCGCTCCAGGCCGAGTGGACGCCTGGAGCATTCGGCAGACTGTTCTGTGTCCTCTCGGCTCAAACGTTCTTTTGGCACTCACCAGTTCCCAGTTCTGAGAGAAGCAGAGACTTTGAAGAAGTCTATGGGCTGACTTTGCCTCCAACAAAGCTTTATTTCTGTGTGCTCACCCCCCAGCCACAAAGAAACTTTACGCAGTCACCCAATGTTATTGTTATTCTTCCTCTGGTCAAGATCTGATGGTGCAAGGCATAAGGGATGATGTGAAGACTTGGTGGGGCCTGGTGAAGAATCAAGGTTTCTTCCAGGCACTTTTGTGTTTTTTCTTGGATTTTTCATCATTCTCCCACGCTATCCTGTGCTTCTGCTAAGAACAGTCTATTTGAGTGGTAATGCTAATTTTGCCCAAAATTCAGTGTTTTTTCTTCAGGTTATAGATATGGAAAGTTTCCCCTGGAGGGCTGACAAAGGAAGGAAGGGTATGGATCCCAGCTCAGTCACAGAGCATGAAATATGTATATGAAGATACTGCATTGTCTTTTACATCCTTTTTGAAATACAAAATGGCCAGATACTGTGAAGTCCTAAGACAGGAGAGGGAGCCCCCTATCCTATTGCCATGTCAAGCCCCCAGAAGAGTTTTTTGATGTTAAATGCCATGGTTGCCCTAATGAGTGTTGCTTCTAGAGTGATATAATATTAATTTGAGACATGTGGAAGATTGATGAGTGCATGATGATTCCATGATCCCGTGTGTCAGAGCTCTGCACTCAGAATTTGGACTTACGATTAACTTTGGGAATAAGTGCTGGGCCTGCTGTGGAAAAGGGAAAAAAAAGGGTCAAAGTATATATTGTCTTGTCAAAGGTGAAGAACTGTACCTTTAGCAAAAAAGAGCTAACCTCAGTCCTTGCTAATTATTTCTTATTTCTTAGTCAAATGGAGATTAGTTTGGAGGTAAGGCCAGACCACCATAATTACTATATACGGTGTTCCAGTTGATCAACTTTTTAAAGAATTCCTCATCTGTGCTCTTTGAATAATGTATTGTACAATTTAGGATGCACCCAAGACTCTCCATTTCCTCCCTCAACAATTCCCCAAATAAATCCTTGGGATAGATTGTTCAGAGCCTCATATTATAGCAAAAAAAATTTTTTTAATTGCCAACTTTCAGAATTTTTCTAAATATTCATGAGATTCCAAAGAACATATCTCTTGACATTTAAATTGTGGGAAACCTCTGAGCATTTTATGATAAAATTATTTGGGGAGGAAGTATTTATACTTTCAAGAAAACAGAAATGTGTTTTGTGAAGTGTTGTATAAATGTAAACTATCATTCTGAAGAAAATAGAAAGCAGTTTGGGACCACAGGATTTGGAGTCCAGCAATTTAGGATCAAATCTTACTCTGTAAGTTAAACCTATCTAACCTCTACTCTGACCTTCTGAGCCTTAGTTTCCTCACTAAAATGAAAGGGTTAAACCATATCATTGGTTCTTAAAGTGTGGTCTTGGGACTCCTGGGGACCTTAAGACCCTTTCAGGAAATCCTTGAGGTCAAAGCTATTTTCATAATAATACTAAGATATTTTCATTTCAAATACAGCAGATATCTATGGATATAACCAGCAGGGTGCTGGCAACAGCCCAAACCAGCTCTCAAGAGTCTATTGTTAAGTTTCTAGTGTGACTATTTACATCTTGGAAATTAATAAATGCTACAAACCAGGGATTGATCTATTGCTTCATTGGTTATCTAGAGTTAAGAAAATGATGGAGAAAATGTTTATAATTCAAATTAAATTTTAAAGTGTGCAGTGTGAACATTTCCTTTTTCTGGAGAGCTAGTTATTTACTGGCACACCACTAAATACAATCCACTTAAACAAAAGATCTAGGGGCAGGGGGTGTGGGAGGCTCAATTTTTAAGTGTAAAAAAAGTCTTGAGATCAAAATTTTGAGAACTGCTCCATTAGATGAGTTCCAAAATCTCTTCTACCTTGAGATTCCTATGATTCCAACAATTATCATTGACTGGAATATTCTCAGATATCCATTCACAGACCATACGAAGTTTAATTTTTCTGTGCAAATGATAGGGTTTGGCTTTTCGTGTTATTACCGAATATATCTATAATCATTGAGGACATCTAACATGTATTCACACATATGTAAGTAGACTTATAGAGTATATATACCTTCACACAGATTTATTAAAATTCACTGGCAGTTTAAAAATAATTACCTGGGGCTTGACAAATCAGGGTGAAGTCTCTGTGACTGTGGGCAAGTCATTTACTCACCCACTCACTGAGCTCGTGCACAAGCCCACACGCACACACACACATGCACCCTGAGCTTTTTTTCCCCTCGTTGGTAAAATGAGGTTAGACTAGAAGATCTCAAACGCTCATTCCAACTCTAAATACTAAAATTTTACTTTTTTCTTAAACCAATGCAACTATACTACAATTATGCTGAGTCAGTGTGATAAAATGTTTTCATCTTTAAGAATTATTCTCTTAATCTTAGGGAATTGAATTCAGAAGATTGGAGGACTCTAGATGTTCAGTTAAAAGGTTGAATTATTGCAACTTAAGGAAGAGCATGTGTTTTCCAAGTGGAAGGAAATCAGATAATTTGTGAGCTGTTCCCAAGAATGGACCCAAAGGCAATCAATAATCAAAGACATTTATTAAGTGCCTATTGTGTGCCTGATACCATGCTAGGTAATGGGGATACAAACAGAAAGTGGCCTGTGCTGTCAGGAAACTTTATTTGAAAAACCTGCCATTTAAGCCCTTAACTTTGTATCTGCTTTGGCTATTAAAACAATGATTTCTGTTTTTTAAATTAGAAGCTGATATATAAAAGAAAACATTAAACTTTTTTTTTAAAAACCTTACCTTCTGTCTTAGAATCAGTACTGTATATTGATTCTAAGGCAGAAGAGTGGTAAGGGCTAGGCAATGGGGGTTAAGTGACTTGCCCAAGGTCACACAGCTGGGAAGTGTCTGAGGACAGATTTTTTAAAAGTATTTTTTTGTTAGAAAATTTTATTTAATTAATTAATTTAGAATATTTTTCCATGGTTCCATGATTCATGTTCTTTCCCTTCCCTCCTCCTACTCCCCTCCTGTAGCCAACAAGCAATTCCACTGGGTTTTACATGCTGAGGACAAATTTGAACCCAGGACCTCTTATCTCTAGACCTGGCTCTCAATCCATTGATCCAACCACCTGCCCCCAAGAAACCCTTTTGCATAAACTAAAATCTGCCTTTTCTAATAGGGGCTCTGTGTGGAAAACATTTATTTAGATATACAAATATCCAAAGAGAGTGTACTTTTCCTCCAGGAATATATTTCTCTTGATTTTTGTTTCACAGCAAGAATATTTCCTTGAAAGGTATGGTTGATACATTGAGCTGTGGCTTTTCCACGGGGTGAGGATGAGACCTTTGACTCTGAAGTGACAAAGAAAATTCTCTATTCACTTTTAGAACATTTGATCTGCTTTCAAAAGGGTTATAACTTGGGTTTTCTTTACTTTGTCCTCCAAAATCCTCGATTAAGAAGCATAATGCTGGGTGACAGACACTGCATATTAACCAACCAGTTAAAAGCCTTTTTCTTTCCCACCTAAGAAGCAGATAAACAATCACAGGGTATCTGTGTGTGCTCATCAAACATCCACATACGCCCCATGTGCACCTCTCCACCCTCAACATATGCCAGTGCATGGATATGAATTTTTTCCAATGATGTAAAACTCCCCTTCAGTCTGTGTAAAGAAGTATCCCATCTCTCAGAAACCGAATTCCCTTTCTTGGAGAATTATTACAGCTTTGGCATTTCCCTCAAATAAAGCCTTATGATGAGTAGAGATGGCATCCTAGTAATTAATGAATGGAAAGACATTTCTTGGGCTTTTACTGCATGTGAGGTACTGTGCTAAGTCCTGGGGGTACAAATGGAAAATCAAGAGAGTCCCTGCACGCAGAGACGGCTCTCTCAGTTGCAAGTCAGATGGGAAAGCCTGGTGGTCATTAGGAGACAGCAGCAAAACAGAAAATAATGCACACTCTTTCATATCATTTCCATGAATAAAACCATCTCGGTCTCCAATGCGGAACATTAGGATTTAAGTGAAGGACTGAAGTGACACAAACTTTCTTTCCTGGGTCTTAAGTAATTGGGACTACTAGAAGTTCAGGGACTACAGCAGCTGCAGAGAGCACTGATAGCTCCCATCCCTGGACCGCGGCGGCTGCCATTCCCAGGGCTCTGAGGAGAGGGGCCGGCCGTGGCCGGACGGTGACTGGTGTCAGTGGTAACGGATCAGGATGGTGAAAAGATCTGCCTTATCCTACAAAAAGTTTATTTTATTAATTTTATATTCCCCAGAACATGCATCTTTAATATTTGATACTTCAGTGCTTAGTACATCTCTGCCATTCGAGGGTGAGTACTTCCACCCCTTATATACATTTATTCAGTCATTTTCAGTCTCTGGGACCCTAGTTGGGGTTTTCTTAGCGGAGATACTGGGGTGGTTCACCATTTCCTTCTCCAGCTCGTTTGACAGATGAGGAAACTGAGACAAACAGGGTTTAAGTGACTTACCCAGGGTCACACAGCTAGTGTTTGAGGCCAAATTTGAACTCAGGAAGAGGAGTCCTCCTGAATTCAGGCTCGGCTCTGTCCCCGGTGAAACCTGACTGTCCGGTATATTGCATACAGTGCACCCTCTTTAGTCCTTCCATTGCAGCAAAAGGGGAATCTTCCAAAGGGAATGGACCCAGGCCCCGGGAGGGCCCTCTTCTGGGTGTCAGTGCAGTACTTGGTATCCATCTGTCGTCATTCTCTATTGCCAGGATACTGGCCGTTCGTCATCTTCATAGAGTCCCCAGAAAACACCAATCCGAGGGGATAACCTTTTTGGAATTCCAAGTCAGAGCCTTAATGAGGTTTTAGTTGGAAGTTGAGAAGATTCTTTCGTAAGAAGTTAAATGGAAGGATGGCGTTCCTCAGGACGTGGCAGTGAACTCAGGCACTGAAACTTCACCCCTGAGACGCACTCGTATTACCTCAACATTCTCTTCTTGTAAAAATGAGGCTCAGAGAGAAAAACTCTAGAAATCCGTCCCCAACACGACGTCATCCAGGGACACCAGCCTCCTTGTTTCTGGCACAAGATCTTTGGTCTCGAGGCTTCAGGCATTTTCCCTGACTGCTCCCCAGGCCCGAGATTCTTTCTTCACCTCCACCTCCTGATCTCCCTGGCTTCAGTGAAATCTTCAGCTAAAATCCCTCTGAGAAGACTTTCCTGGGGGTGTCCCTTAATGCTAGTGCCTTCCTTCTCTGATTGTCTCCACTTTGTCCCGAATAAGGCTTGTCTGTTGTCCATGGCTGTTTGCAGGATGTCTCTGCCCTCACCGGACTCTTGGAAAGCTGGGACTCTCCTTGGCTTTGCTTTGTATTCCCAGCTCTTAGCGTGGTGCCAGGCACAAAGCAAATGCTTAATAAATGCTTATTGGCTGACTGACTAAAGTAAAGCATCAAAAGGCAGAGGTGGTGGTGGTGGGGGTAAGCAATGGTTGGAGATTCACCCAATAGAGCATGGAGCATTCTTGAGCTAAAGGAGCAATACCTAGCATTTGTGGAATGAAGAACTCCCCACAGTGTTAGAAGTAAACATGACCTGATCTTTCATGTAGAACATCCATGGCTCTGCTTTTACAGAAGAGGAAACTGAGACTCAAATTGGTGATGATTTACCCAACATTAAACAACTAGTAAGAGGCAGAGCTGGGCTTGAACCAAAAGTTTCATCACCGACTCTTTCTATTAATAATAATAGCTAACTTTTATTTAGCTCTACAATGGTCCAGGTACTATGCTAAGTGGTTTCTTTTAAACTTTTACCTTCTATCTTAGCATCAGCTCAAGGCAGAAGAAGGGTAAAGGTTAGGCAATTGGGGTTAAGTGACTTGCCCAGAGTCACACAGGAGAGAAATGTTTGAAGTCAAGTTTGAATGTCTCCGGGTCTGACTCTATCCACTGAGCCACCTAGCTGTCCCTATGCTAAATGTTTTAGATTATCTCATTTGGGAGGTTAGTGTTATCATTTTACAGGTGATGAAATGGAGGGAAAGAGCTTCAATGACTTGCCCAGCGTCACAGAGCTAGGAATGAACAGAAGCCAGATTTGAAGTCAAGTCTCTGACTCCAGTTCCACTGCTTTATCCACTGTACTACTGAGGTGCCCTACTTTATCCACAGATTGGTTGTAGACATTACATTTCCAGGAAGGAACTAGTTTGTTTTCCCAAATAATTTCCCAATTATCCCTTGATGGCCAGAAGGCTTTTAAAACAGGTCTTTAACTACTCTGTGGAGATTATATTCAAAATCCTTTCCCTCTAGTCCTTCTCTCTGAAAACTAGAGCTTGGGAGTGGGGTAGGAGTGTTGATGGCTTGTTGACTCAGACTTCATATGTAACAGGACACACACTACCCAAACAACTGTTTATTGGTTTATTTTTTCTTTGGAATGGAGGATGAATAGCTCAGAAGTTTGGAAAGACTTGGGTTTTTTTTTTTTTTTTAATGTCATGATTATCTTTTGGTATTGCAATTCCCTAATTTCTGACTTTTCCCTCCTCCCTCCTCCTATATGTGTTCCCTTATAAGAGAATGGAAAAAAAAGAGAGAGAGAGAAAGAAGCTCAACCAAGCCAGGGGGTGGGTTTTCTGAAAAGTGCCTTTCTTGGGTGTATTGGTGACCTACATCCGTGTCTGCCTGGTAAAACAAGTTTCCAGGAATGAAGAGAACTTTATATGATTATCTTGAGTTCACGGCATACTAAGAAAAATAGATTCTCTTCCCTCATCCTCCCCTTCCCTCTCCAGTCAATCAGAGGTACCTTAGGTTTGCACTTAACTCAGTTATACTACCTATGTGACCTTGGTCCTCCCTTCCTTATCTTTTATCAGATTAAATTTGCCCATCTGTAAAAAGGAGGAGGGTTGGATTAAATGACCATATAAGGTCTATTCCAGCTCCAATTCTTATGTTTCTAGTGCTCTTACATTTGTATGTTTTACAGTGACTAAGATGTCCTCCCACATTATCTTTATCCTTCAGAATACAACCATCCAAGATAGACAGAGTAGTGGATAGTTTCCTTGAGGATACAAGAAAGGTTGGCTTCAAATCTCTTCTCAGTAACTACTAGGTGTAGAACCCCAAAGTTATGATACAGAAACTAAGCAATCACAAGCAAACACAAGCTAGGGACTCCCCGATCAGGATGGCTCCGAGAAACCTAAAGTTACTAACAGGTCAGGATGTCTTAGAGAAATCCATGGTCACTAACAATAGGGTGTTATTAGGCTCCCAAATGTAGCATAAAGACCCTACATGCTTGGGGAGACAGCCCAAAACCACTAACTACAAAGGCTACTTCAAGAACTACATACAGGGCACCCCTGAGTCTGCCGATACCAGCCACCCCAAACATATATAAATCTTTACTCTGACTATGCCCCCCTGGAACTCCTTTGCTGAGCTCCCCTAGCGAGCACTAGAAATAAAGACTTCCCTTTGCTTGGATTGCATTGTCTCCGTGTGCTCCTTGGGTGGCAATCCATTCGGACCTTAACACTAGGTAAGTGGCCATGGGCAAGCGATGTAGCCTCAGTTTCCCTAACTATAAAATGGAGATAATAAAACATTCGTTTCACATAATTGTGTGGATCAAATTTTATAATCAAAGAGCTTTACAAATCTGAAAGTGAACAATTATTATACCATCTCTATTTTTCAGATGAACATAACGAGTAACTTGCCTAAGATCACATCACAAATTTAAGTGGGAAACTGGTTGCCAGATGCTGATGCCACTACCCTGAAATTTATTTGACACTTTCTGAGAGGATTAATACAAAAGCGGCATATGTTAGAGGGTTGGTTCTTGATTGGGCTATAGGAGTACATGAAGTATAAGGAACAGCGTCGGATAGTGACATATGAGAAATGCATCATAATATTAGAACTAGATGGGATTTCAGAGGCCATTAAATCCAATTTCCACATTTTATGGATGAGAAGATTGAGGCACAGAGAGTGACTTGCTTAGGATCACCCAGCTAGGAACTGTCTGAGGCAGAAGTCAAACTCGAGTCTCCAGACTCCCAAGTCCAACATTCTACAAAGTGTGTCACTAAGCTGACTCTCTTTTAAGTAATGCTGTCACTTTTTACTTCTGCTGTTTATTTTTTCTCCCTTCCTTTTATATTTCCTTTATGTTTGTTTCACTGTCCGCAGTAAACATCCCAGTAATTTGTGTCTAGTTTTAAAATTAAATGAAGTGGACATTTGGCACAAACAGTTCCTCTAGCCCTCCTCCCTTCCACTGAATCTGTTGAAACTGCTTGTGGTCTAAGAGACTGTGGCATGATTGGTGTGTGTGTGTGTGTGTGTGTGTGTGTGTGTTGTTTTTCCAGGAAAGGTCTCAGCTTTGAAATGTACCTACTGTAAACACAGTACCAGAACTGCATGAAAACTGGTGCTTTTTACGAGGCACCATTGCAGAAATACTTTTCGATAACTGCTTTGTTGTTGTTGTTGTTGTTTTATAATAAAATCATGTGATGTGTTGCTGTGTGAGCTGTGGTAGTCTTCTTGAACCTTCTATTTGACCAGCAGTAACTCACTTGACATATACAGGGACACCTTTCAAGGTAATCCAAGACATCTACCTGCCTGTTTCAGGAGTTCACAGGTACCAAACTGCATTCCAATTCAATTTAATTCATCAAAGGCTAGCAGGGGGAAAAAACAGAGCTGTAAGGGAAGGGTCTCTCTAGCTGAAGTTTTTCCTTTTCCTTTTTTTTTTTTTTTTTTTTTTTTAAATCTTCCCCTTCCTTCTTAGTATCAGTTCTAAAACAGAAGAGTGTTAAGGGCTAGACAAATGGGGTTAAGTGACTTGCCCGGGGCCATATAGCTAGGCGGTGCTCCAGTGTTTTTTCTTAAAATGATAGAATCACAGAATCTCAGGACTGAAAGAGACCTCAATTATCAACCTTCAACAAAAGCCCGAATACCCTTCTACAACAACTCTTCCAGTTGACCTCCAGGTTCTGCTTGAAGATCTGCAATGACATGGAACTTCCTACCTAATTAAGAAGTAAATTTTTAAAATTTAAAAGAGTAAAAGAAAAATGATTTCATCAACATGAAAAATCCCTTCCATCAAAAGACAATCAGAAAATAATTCCTAGGGAGGTAACTGAGGCACATAGAAATGACATGACTCGACCAATGCTAGCCAAGCTAGGGTTTGTACTCCTTGTGCTAGGGGGCCAGAATTATATACTTGGAGAAAAGGCCGGCAAAAATATCCGATTCAGATTTTGGACTACTACAGTGTCTAGTAATCTGATTTAAGATGCAAGAAACAAATCTCTGTGAGGGCAACTTCTCAAACTAGTGGAGGAATATCTCTTAAATAGTGAAGCATTCTGAGAGGACCATTTGCTTTTCAATGAAGAGGCTTGGATTCTAGTAAATTGTATGATCTTGAGAAAGTCAATTTCTTCAGTCTCAAATTTCAAGCTAAAATGACCTTTGCCATCTAATCCAGTGCCCTTTTCCTTTTATAGAAAAGAAATAGAAAAACAGAAAGATTAAATGAAGTGACTTATTCAAGGTTACATAGCAGTTAGAATCCTGTCAAATGATGCCTTTGGATGAGTTCTAGAGTTCTTTTCGATTCTGAAAGTCTGGGATTCTAGAATTAGTTCCTTATCTTGTGTGCTTCATGTGGATATTCAGCCTCTCGAATTGATTCATATTCATTGTTGCTGGAATTTTAAATCAGAGAATCTGAATTCTCTTCCTGGGTAAGAGGCTCCCTATACAAACTGATACCATCTCATCTGGAGATCCCGTGGTTTAATTATGATTATTATTTAACTCATGATTTCCTGGGTTTAATTATCATCTCTATGCAGATGATTCAGGTCTGTTCCCAGATCTACCTATAACACTAGCCTTAGTCTCTCTCTTGAACTCTAGTCCCAAGTCACCAGTTGCATTTTGGATATCTCAAATTCAACACACCCAAGAACAGAACTCATTAAAAATTTCCCCAAACCCTCTCTTCTTCAAGCCTTTCTTATTACTGTTGAGGCATCACAATCTCTCCCATCACTCTGGCCCACACACTGGCATTATTCTTGTCTCCTCACTCTCCATAGTGAAGCTCTTACTAAGCTTTGCCATTTCTACCTTTACATGTCTCCTCTCCCAGCTCCCCCTTTTCTCCACTCACAGCCACGGGGACCTCATTACTCCTCGCCTGGTCTATTGCAATCTTCTGGTTGGCCTCCCTGCCTTAAATCTCTCTTCTCTCCAATCCATCCTCCGCTCAGCTGCTAAAGTGACTTTCCTGAGGGGCTAGATTTTTAGGGATACTGAGAACTCTTTTCTCCCTTGGGATGGGGTGGGGAGAGAGGGAGTGACAAGAGGGAGCAAATGTGTGTTTTGGGGGGAGGGAGGAGGGAAGGAAGGGTCAGCCAGAAGGGTTCAACCAGACCCCGCCCTCCTGGGATTCAACGGTTTAAAAGCTAAAGGCTGGCACCGTTGGGCAGAGGCCTGGCGGGGATGTTCCTTGCCATAAGACCTTTACTGGATTGGGTGCTCGGGGAAACTGAAATAGTAGAAAAAGTGAAGGAGAAAGTAAGGAGAGAGGGAGATGGCTGTTTGGGCGCTGGGTGCTGGGAAGATCCGTCCTCTCCCGTTTGTACTGCTGTTGTTGTCCACGGTAGAGATGCCCTGGATCCAGGCTAGACGGCCCTGGACCCCGACCTCCTGCCCACCCACCTGCGAGCTGACCCGCTGTCCCCCACTTCCAGACTGCCCCATGGGGGCGTCCCCACAGCCGGACCGTTGTAACTGCTGCCTGGTGTGCGCTGCCGGGGAAGGAGAAATGTGCGGGGGCCCTTGGAGCCGACCCTGCGCCCCAGGGCTGCGCTGCCGCGTGACCCGGACCCTCAAGAACCGGGTTCAGCTCGGAATCTGTGTTTGCGGGGCTTCCGAGGTCCGGGTCTGTGGCAACGACGGCCGCTCTTATCAGAGTCTCTGCGCGCTCCGGGCAGAGAACCGAGTCGCCCGCCTCCGAGGCGGTCTTCCGGCGGTGCCCGTGGAGAAGGGAAATTGTGGCAACCCAGGTGAGCTCGACTACAGGGTCCAGTCCTCTCCTGACCCCTGTTCCAGCACCACTAGGTCTTTCTATCAGTCCTCATTCCCCATTCTCGGTCCGCCTGAGTAATCCACCAGATTCTTAAATGATCCTTTGTTAAGCACCTTTTCCCCTTGTATAGAGACTTCACATCCACTTCCTCATTTGAATCTATCAATTAGGTCCGACGTCTAGCATTCAAACAGAGCTTTTCTCATACCATCTCATTTGATTCTCACCACAATCCTGGGAGGTAGATATTATTATTGTATTCATTTTAAGATGAGGAAACTGAGGCTGAAAGAGGTTAAATGACACGCTGGTGGTCACAGTCTTCCTTACCCCAAGTCCAACCCTCTATCCATTGCACCATCTAGCTGTCTAGGTCTATCTGGCCTCATTTCCCCCATTGTATCTCAGCTCTTTTCTCTTTTCCTATGCTTCTTGCTGAGTCTTCCAGTGCTATATCTTTTTATCCTCTTAGACTTCTCTCATATTCTCTCTCCAAAATAATTTGGATCTTATCTCCTTCCTTCCTTCTTTCCTTCCTTCCTTCCTTCCTTCCTTCCTTCCTTC
>NC_058131.1:169649612-169710793 GCF_016433145.1 Gracilinanus agilis | reverse complement strand
TCTCTCTCTCTCTCTCTCTCTCTCTCCCCCCCCCCTTCTCCTTATCATTTCAAATTACTCCCTTATCTTCAATCATGTAGCAGCTACCCAGTTCAGACACTAACCATTTCTTTCTTGGACTATTATGGTGGTCTCCTAATTCCCCTCCCTGCTTCCAGTTTCTCCTATCTCTAATCTATTTTACACCACATAGCTACCATTTTGATATTCCTAAGTTCAGGTCTAAGCATATTCCTCTCTTGCTCCCTAAGCTACAATGGCTCCCTATTGCTTCTAGAAAGAAAAAAGAAAAGAAGAGAAAATACAAACTCCTTTGTCTGGAATTTGAAGCCTTTCACAATCTGGCTTCATATTTTCCAGATTGATAATGTCTTATTCCCATTTCTACCCTCCACACTTCATGTGTCTATCTTGTCCTATTTTCTCTATCTCAAATATGTTTTTCAGGCTTTCTGTCTTTTCCATCTATGCTTTTGCACAGGCTGTCTCTTCTCCTCCCCTCATCATCCCTGGAATTCTGTCCTTCCTCACTTCCACTTTGTAGCATCCAGAGTTGAACATGACTGAAGGCAACTGAATGACAACAACCAATGATGTCAAATCCAGTATTTTGGGTTTTTTTCTGCTCTGTTACATTTTCTGTCTAAAATGTGGTTAACCAGTTCTTATTCATTGATTGTAAGCATGGAAGACCTCACTGGAAAGTAATAGGAGACACATTTTATATAGTGAGGGGTAGTTTGGAGATTGCTTGATGTGATGTGCTCCAGCATAGACACCATCAAGAAGATTACGTTCATTCTCAGGGACCAGAAGCCCAGACAGTCTCAGGGACAAATATAACTTCATCGTTGAGGTGGTGGAGAAGGTGGCGCCATCTGTGGTACACTTGGAGCTCTTCCGCAGGTAATGTGTGAGGGTGTGGAGGTGTGGGGATCTGGGGCGGGGGTAGCTGTGTCTTTTTTAAATATACCAGGGACATATATTAAAATTTCTAGAGTGTAAACAAGGAGTGGAGATTGTTAATGGTATGGGGGAGTAGAAATGAATTCAGCTGTCATTAAGGATCACTAACACTGGAAACTGGCCAGGAGACAAATCCCTTGCTGTGGGAAGTCATGGATGGAATAAAGCTTTCTTTTCCATCCCTTTCTTCACCAAAATAGAGATGCTTTAGGAAACCAGATGTAAGGGAGATTTAACAGAGATTTCCCTGGTTAATTTGATGGGCTCTCCAATCAATGGGATGAGAAAATTCTTTGGGGAAGTGCCCTGTTACATGGAGGATAACCTGAATTGTGTGCATGGAAATGCCTGTAAAGGTTGCCACTAAAATCCTACAGAATCTACAGGAAGCCCTTCCCAATCCCTCTCCACTATAGGGTCTTCTCTCTTTTAATTACTTCCATTTTATTCTTTGTATGGCTTGTTTGTGAGAGCAGCAAGGTGGTACGGTGGAGGGAACACCAAGTCAGGAGTTAGGAGGATTTGAGTTTAAATCTGGCTTCAGACACTAGCTATGTGACCCTGGGCAAGTCACTTCATCCTGTTTGCCTCAGTTTCCTCATCTGTAAAATGAGCTGGAGAAGGAGATGGCAAACCATTCCAGTATCTTTGTCAAGAAAACCTTCATTGGGGACATGAAGAGTTGGACATGACTGAACGAGAGACAAGAGATGGCCTGTTTGTCCATACTTGTTTCATATTGTCTCCTTTGTTAGACTGTGAACTCTGAAAAAAGGGGGCTATACTTTACAAACACTTGTCACAGTGGCTGGCACATAGTAGTTGGGTTTTTTAAAACCCTTATCTTCCATCTTAGAATCAATACTAAATACCTGTTCCAAGGCAAAAAAACCATAAGAGTTAAGCATTGGGATTAAGTGACTTGCTCAGGATCACACAGCTAGGAAATGTTAGAGGCCAAATCTGAACACAGGACCCCCTGGTCTCCAGGCCTGGCTTTCTATCCACCATACATTAGGATTTCAAAAAATATTTACCATAAAAATGTAAAATGCTTATTATAAATGTAGAAGGTAGAGATGTAGCATATGGTTGTGGTGAGAGAGCCAGCCTCAATGCCAGTTAGATCTAGTTTCAAGTCCTGTCTCTGACATATACGGGCTGCATGATCCTGGACAAGTCATTTAACTCTCTAAGATTCTCTGTTGCAGAGAAGGTGCTCATCTGCACTGGGAGAGGGATTTTCTTCCATTAGGAATTTCCATGATCAGGTCCAGGCCTTATTCCCAACAATAGTATTCAAAATCATGAGACACAGAATGGGGGTGAGATGCCGGGTAAAATCCTGTCCAACTCCTCTGCAAAGGGAGATCCTCTCAATAACATCCTGACAGTGGTTGTTGCACGTCCAGTAACAGAAAACCCACTCCCTGGGGCAGCTTGGTCATTCATACCTGGAGACAGGAAGTCCTGGGTTCAAATTTTGTCCCATTCATTTCTTCATTTAACCTTCATTGCCTAGCCCTTGCTGATCTTCTGCCTTGGAACCAATGCTTAGGATTGATTCTAAGATGGAAGGTGGGGGTTTAAAAAGAAAAAGAGAACTCACTGTCTATTCCACCCCCAAGGAAGTTCATTGCATTTGGAGGTAGATCTAATCATGAGGGAGCTTTTCCTCATATTGGGCCCAACTCTGTCTCCCACTGATTGCTCCAAGTTCTGCCCTATGTTTCCAACTAAAACAAATCTAATGACAACCCTTCAGATGTAAAATTATTCTTCTTTGCTAAAACAGTACACAATGTGGCAAATCTTCCCAAAGCAACAGGACATAGTCATGTGATTGGAATATAATTTTAGGTGCCTTCTGGACAGTGCCTGGGAAGAATGAAAACACCTAAAGAATTAAATTAAAAGACTAAAAGAATTAAAAGACACAAGGTACAGGAGGATTTTCCTGAGCCTCTGTGATATTAAGAAAATGTAATGATTTCCTCACAAAAAATCCTGGGAAGATGTAGTTACTTCTGTTTTTAGATAACTGAGGCTCAGAGACACAAAGTCATTTCTTTGCTCTAAGTGGTAGACTTGTGGACTTCTAGTTCTTCTGACTCTCATTCTCTCCAATTTGGCACATTGCTGCACATATCAATAAGAATTCAAGATGGGAAGGATAGCTGGGTGGTTCAGTGGATAGAGAGTCAGGCCTAGAGATGAGAGTTCTGGGTCCAAAGCTGGCCTCAGACACTTTCTAGTTGTGTGACCCTGGGCAAGTCACTTCACCTCAATTACCTAGCCCTTGTTGCTTTTCTGCCTTGGAACAGATACTTAGTATTGATTCTAAGTTAGAAAGTAAGGGTTAAAAAAAAAGAATTGAAAATGAAAATGAAGTCCAGTGGAGCAGGTGAAGAGCTGAAACACCGCCAGCATCGTTATGAACTGAACACGGTCCATCTTTTTGGCTTTCTGTCTGGGGCAGCATTGGGAGAACCCTTCAGTCCTATATCCTAGTAAGATCTCTAAAAAGTATATTCATATCTTGCACATGATCCCTGAGCCAGACGTGTGCTGGAACCAGGTTGAACTGGTTCTAAGAGCTGATTGTTAAATTTTCAACAGGAGAGTTTGTTTTTTTGAAATTGGAATGCTACAAATCAGAGCTTCATGTATTGTTCTGTTTATTGTCTAAACTTAAAGTAATAAAGAAAATGTTAAGGATGCAGATAAAACTAAAAAGTGTGAAAGGAGACCCCCCCCCAACTCCATTTACTAGCATATCCTTGGATTATTCTACCTGCACATAAATAGTGGCTATCCTTTTCCTATAGCACACGAATGGTTGCATCATATCATTTTGTCATCCTTATTTTACAGACAGAAAACTAAGAAAAGGATTTAAAGTAAATTGTAAGGCTTAAAACACACAGTCCTTGAATTTGCAGTCTGGTATTTAACTGCCCTGCCATACTGCTATCTGCTTCCCAGGAGCCTCCCCTTGGGCACATTCCCTGAGGGGGGTGGCCGTAGGTGGCATCCATGAAGAATGGTCTGAATTTGACTGCAGAGCAGATGTTGGCAAGGGGCTGCCCTGGTAGGTGGCTCCATTGTTTGGCAAGCCAGGACGACAAGAGGAGATACATGGGGAGAGATCACTCTGTGGAAGAAGCAATGGGGACCCCTCAACCTACATGTCCATACCCCAGGGCAAGGCAAGGTTGCTTTCTCTGCTTCTTATGCTATTATCTTATTGATTCAGGTCACCTTTAAGCAGTGAGTATACCCATGCATCCAGTGGCTCAGGGTTCATCGTTTCGGAGGATGGGCTTATTGTTACCAATGCTCACGTCCTCACTAACCGGCAGCGGATCAATGTGGAACTCCAGAATGGAGCTAAATATGAAGCAACTGTGAAAGACATTGATCAAAAAACTGACCTTGCTCTCATCAAGATTGAGCCTGTGGTAAGGATGCTCAAGTTCAAAGATAAACCTATTTTTTCAAAGTTTCTACCTTCATGACATGCTTTCTATTGAGCTTCCTTCTTGCTTCTCAATTCTCTTCTCTCTTCAGTCCATTTGTACATCTAATGCAGTGTACTGTTCCCTGCCTAATGATCCCATCCTTCCTTGGCCTTGCTGCTTCTTGGGAGTTTTAAATGTTTGTTTTTAAATCTCCAGTTTATCCTATATATATCTTATTTTTACATCATTTTTTGCATGTTGTATCCCCTCTAAGATGTTGAGCTTCTGAGAGCAAGGATTACTGTTTATCTTTCCTTGTATCCCTTGTGTTTCGCACAGTGCTGAGCACATAGTAGGCACTTAATCCTTTTCGATGTTGTTTGGGTTGTTATGGAAATCATAAAATATAGATGATTTAGACGTTACTGATACTCAAACTAGAAAAGCAGGTGCCAAGGAAGCCTATGGTTATCTTCTTCCAAAAAGATTCAGTGAATAGGGCACTCTTCTTCCATTAACTGTTCCTTGAGGTTTTCTTGGAGAATAGGAATATATTCCTAAACCGAACCAATGATTTTGTGATAAAGGCCCTTGATCAGTAATCCATAGTTTCTCTGCCAAAAGGAGTCAGATTCAAGGATCCATCTTCCCTGAAGAATGGCCTGGAGTCTGCATGGTTGAACAAAGTATACCTCATTCAGTGGGGAACACTGGGCCATTTTGCTATCCTACGGACGTCTTGACCTACTCCATATTCTGGGTGATCTCCTTTACCTTTTGTAGTCTAACACAGATTTGGGGGCAGAAGTGCTTTGTTTCTACCTCTACATAACCTACTTAAGTGCTAGGTGAAGACTTACTAATTAATGTAATTACTGCAGTATAATAACCGTAACTCCTCAGATATGGTCAGTAATATTTTATAAAAAGTGAATGTTGAGGTGCAGCTAGGTAGCTTAGTAGATAAAGCTCCAGGCCTGGAGTTGGGAGGTCCTGGGTTTAAATTTTGCCTCAGACACTTCCATGCTGTGAGACCCTGAGCAAATCACTTAACTCCAATTGCCTAGCCCAGTTGGAAGTTAGGGGAGAACTATTGGATAGCCTTGGGTGGGGGGAGCTTTAGTTTGTAAGCTACTGTGATGTCAGGGCTGCATGCAAAGACAGATATGTATATGACCACTAGCTAATAACAATTTTTTCTCTTGGTTGTATCGTTTCCATTCCTCCCTCACTTTACCCCTGTCCTCTCTGCAGACTGATCTTCCTGTTTTGTTCTTGGGACGATCATCCAACTTGCATGCAGGGGAGTTTGTGGTGGCCCTAGGCAGCCCGTTCTCCCTTCAGAATACAGTGACTGCAGGAATCGTCAGCACCACTCAACGAGGAGGCAAAGAACTGGGCCTAAAGGACTCAGACATAGACTACATCCAGACTGATGCCATCATCAATGTAAGTCAACTCTGATCATGTAAAACTAGAGAGTTTCTATCTTTCTCCTTCTCCCTCTTTGGGGGACTTCTTGATGTCTAGAATGCACCTGGTCCTCAGCATCAGAAATTAAATCCATCCTGAGCATTGTCTCTAAATATATATTTTTTCTTTTTACCAAGCATCTGTCTTGTCTTGAAGTTTCATCGTGGCATGTAAGTGACTTTGGGTTCTTGAAGGTCTTGCCAGGGGATCACAAGTTCTAACAGGTCCTATTAAGGTAGAATGGCTTCGTGTTTACCTGAAATTTGTTGTCATGGATACAGAACTGGCTTTAGATTCAGGGATCCCTGAATTCAAGTCCCACCTCGGGCACATCTTGGCTAAATGACTGTGACAGGTCACTTAATTTCTCAATGCCCCAAACACCACTCCAAAGTTCTTAGTTGGGGCAGGGATTGTCTTGTTTTCATCTTTGTATCCTTAGGACATAATACAGTGCTTGGCTCAAAGTAGCCATTTAATAAATGTTTGATTGACTGATGTATACGCTTGGCCATAAGATGGTACTCAAGGGCACTGGCTGGCCACAAAATGATGAATTTTTCAATCATAGCAACTCATGAAGACCGTCTCTACTGTCTTGTAAAGGAGTTGTGATGGGTGTTGGTGAAGGGCGTACCACACTGATTCATTCAAATCTTTGAAGTATGACAATTGGTAACTGATAGACAAAAGTGTTAGATTCTTTTGTTATTACTTAAAAAGGTGCTGAATTTTAGCACAGCTCTAATTGGGTTGGTATCTGTTATAGAAGAATTCTTCTGGCAACATAACTTATTATCTCCAAAGTCAGATGCAGCTAAAAGCAAAGTCCTGCTTTTTGGAGGAAAATATATATAGTAATTGATTAGAGGGGGTACTTTGGGATTTGTGACTGTCTTTTTCTAATTCTGTCTTGTAGCACGGGAATTCTGGGGGGCCTCTGCTGAATTTGGTAAGTAGTCTATTTTTCTCTCTTGCCCACAATAACTTTTAAATTCCATGATATTGGAGTTTGGACATCAATTAAAATTATTTACTAAATTATATGTAATAATCATTTTCAACAAGTTTTCTAAAATTATAAGATTCAAATTATTTCTCACCCTCCCTCCCCACCCCACTCCGAAAGATGGTAAACAGTTTGATCTAGGTCAATGATGGTGAACCTTTTAGAGAGTGAGTGCCTGAGCTTCAACCCTCACACTGTATTTGAGCCCCCTGCCTTATCCCAGACAGGGGAGGGAGGAAGCACTCCCATAGGGCTACTGGGTAGAAGGGCTGGTGATGTGAGAAATGTCCTCAGGCACATGTGGAGAAAGGGAAGGGAGCAGCCCCCTCCAGCACACGTGCCATAGCTTCACCAACACAGATCTAAGTTATATATGTATGAACATGGGCATCAATGTTTAGATCTGTGAAGAGATGTTTGTTCCTTTCTTTGAGCTGTAAGAAACTATAAAAAAAAAAAATCTGATACCTATGACCTCATTAGAAAGAGCTGCCAGCCTTCAGTTTCTCTTCAGATTTTAAATTTTCCTCTCCTTTTCCTTTTCTCTTTCTTTTCTTTATTCTTTCCATTCAGAATGTTGGTAAAAATAGAGAAATGGTCAATGTTTGCTTTTTTTTTTTTTTTACTGAACAAAAATTAAAATGCTTATATGCAACTTACACTTATAGTTAGTCAACAAGCATTTTGACCCATTCATTATTTTATTAAATTTCTAAATTTTATTTTTTTCTAATTACATGTAAAAATAAATTTTAACATCCCTTTTTTAAACTTTTGAGTTCTAAATTCATTCCCTTTCTCCCTTCCATCCCCCTCCTTGAAAAAGCAAGTAATTTGATATAGATATGCAGTCATGAAAAACATTTCCATATTAGCCACGTTGCTTCCCAAGTAGACTTTCCAAATCCACCCCCAAGAAAAAGTTAAAAAATAATATGCTTTGATCTGCATTCATACTCCATCAGTTCTTTCTTTGGAGGTGAATAGCATTTTTTTCAGAAGTCCTTCAGAATTTTCTTTGATCATTGTATTGCTGAGAATAGCGAAATCATTTACAGTTAATCATCATCCAATATTGATGTTACCATCAATAAGTATTTACTATAGACAAAATACTGGGCTACACTCTGGGGATATAAAGAAAGACAAAACCCATCTTTGCTCTTAAGGAGCTGAATAGTTTTGGATCATTGATAACTTTAAGAACATAGCTTTAGCATATTGTGTTAAACTTGCCTCTACTGCAATGTCTTCATTGTGTGTTGTAGCATAGAGAAAGTTTTAGTCTTAACTAGAGGAACAATTCACTGCTGTGCCTCCTCATTCTTTCTTTTAAACTTTTTATAAGATCTCTAGGTGAAATTTTGAGTATCTGATTTCTAACATATGAAAGACAAATAAAGCAATGAAATAAATAATTTAACTGATCCATTGCACATAGTTGATATATAGAGGTACTCTGGGCCTCAGATCTTATTTTTTTTCCTTGGAGGAGAGGGAATGGGGGAAGTCCCTCTTTAAATGCTGAAGACTAAACAGTAAACAAAATACTCAAATTAACCAACAAAGCAAATGGACAGGAATTGTCTCCTGGTTTGTTTATATCACCCATGGCCAACCATGATCGTTTCTCTAAACGAGGGGTTCATAACTTGGAGTCTAATGAAAAATTTTAGGAGAGGCAATAAATTTCAATGAAAAAAATTAATTCTGCATTTTCACTACCCTCTAACTGAAATGCAACAATTCCTTCAATTATTTAAAAAGATTATTGTGTGATCCAGAACAATTCTGACTTATGAAAAAGAATACTATCCACCGCCAGAGAAAAAATTGTTGGAGTAAGAATGCAGATGGAAGCATATGATTTATCACTTGTTTATTTGGGTATATGTTTTAGGGTTTTGGTTATAATTTATAAGATTAACTTAAACAAACGAATAATGTGGAAATATGTTTTGTGTGATAATACATGCATAACCCAGGTTGATTTACTTTCTAGTTCTGGGAGGGGAGGAGGGAAGAAGAGAGGGAGACAATTTGGATCACATACCTTTGTAAAAATCATGTGGAAATTTATTTTTAAAATTGAAGAACTCCCATTATTGTGAAAAAAGGTTTCACCAGACTGTCAAAGAGGTCCATAACACACAAAAGGTCTTTAAAGAATTCCTGCTCTTTATAGTCAGTTCACCAGATATTGAAAGGCAGGATGACATGATGGAAAGAGCATTGGATTTAGAGTTTTTAAGAAAAAATTGTATTGAAGCCTTGGCTTTATCATTAACTAGATGCAAAGATATAAAGATCTATCATCTCTCTGAATCTGTTTTCTTTCCTGTAAGATGGGAATAGTGATATCTGCATTCTCCTTTAGAGAAGTTTTATAAGGGTAGTATTTGGCAAAACTCTGAGCACCGTAGAAATGGTCACAATTGTGACATTTTCCCCTTCTGCTTTTATTTCCAGTCAATATTAAAGATTTCCTAGGCACTAGCCCATCACTTGCCTTCTAAAACTGAAGTTTTATTTCACTTCTGAAACCAATTGAATTTCATGAGGAAAAGAATAGCTCACTGACATGAAATACAAAATTCAGAATTTCTCCATTCTTTTGGCAACTGACTCATTGCTCTTGTACACCTGATAATTTTTTCATGATTGTATGTAGCTGTAGCTACCCTGCTACCTTATGTATCTTTCCCCCACTGTACCTGTTTAAAGAATATAAAGTTCCATGATGCCCTCTGACCATTGGGTAATTGGCTCCTTGCTCTTTTGGCTTGATATTGCTCATTTGCACATAATTCAATGACTGGTCTATCTCCTCTCTTGCTAGGATGGTGAAGTTATTGGTATAAACACCCTAAAGGTGACAGCAGGAATTTCCTTTGCTATTCCTTCTGATCGTATTAGACAATTCTTGGCAGAATTTTATCAGCGACAGTTAAAAGGTAAGGAAGATGAGGATTTTTAACATTTCTACTCCCAGTTTTTAAACATTCTCTGCAAAAGCTTATGTGTATTCTACCAAAAACTGGGTTACTGAAGATTCACCCCTTTAATGGTGGCCAGAATGTCTAAACTAAATAATAACCTAAGCATAAACTTTGTGCATGGGAGTTCTTGACGCTTCTACAGAAATATGATTCCTTAGGAAGTAATGACTGAAGTAACCCCTCGGTAGCTGACATTTGGGAAAAGCAGATTGTCGCATGAAAACATCTGTAGTTTATGATCTGTCCAGGGAAGGCTTCTGTTGGGTATCATCAACTCATTAGATTTTTTATTTCCAGGAAAGGTTCTTTCTCAGAAGAAATATTTAGGCCTCCGGATGTTGCCTCTTTCTATGAGGTAAGCATATAAATTTGTGCATGTGCCGAGATTGTAAGCTAACTGCCTGATTATGATGGAAAGCCTAGAGAGGAAGGCAAAAAGAACTGGATTCTAGTTAATTTCCTAACCTTTAACATTTTGGCTTATCTTGGGAAATATGACAACAAATAGTGCCCATCCTACTTTTCAATGGTATCTTTTCTAATTTCCATCTCTTTCAGCTTTCCTTGGATTTTGGAGGGGAATGAAAATTGTTGATTTTTTTTCAAATAGCAAGCATTTTTAATTAGTCTGTTTCTACTGCTGTTCTTCCTTCCCACTCTTGCCCTTCAACCCAGCAAACTATGAATAAAAAAAAAAAATCCCCTCCCCAAACCCAAATTCCTCAACATATCCTAGCAAAAGAAATGTTTAGATTAGCCCTAGCTAAAGATGTATGCCTCCCTCTGCCTATCAAATTCATCTTGTAGTTATTTTTCTGTAGAAGAGTAGCATTCTATATCCTCATTCTTTTGGACTTGGTATTTATCAGTTTTTTATCAGAGTTCCTGCAGTAGCCATTTCATGAGTTCTACTGCTACTTCTAGGGCTCTGAATAGGCCTAAGGTTATGGTTATACCTAGTGCTATTTTAATGGATCTGTGATCTCAGGGGTGTGAGTATGCCATCCATTCATACAACCCATTTCTGTTTTCTTTCCTTTCATAACTTTTCGAGAGGGGAATCTCCTCTCAGCTCTTTTAATGTTTCATGGAGACTCACATTTATTTTAGCCATTATTGCTTGTTCTATGATTACCCACCTTTATCTTCAGTCATACATGTTTGCTGACTTATATATGTAGCTCATAAAAGACTTAGCCCTGGAGAGATTTCAAACATGGTGGAATTCAGCAACCATTAAGCAGAGTAAAGTACTTTTTCACATCCTAGAGACCAAATGAGTTGTAATGAAACACATATAGGTTCCACAGCATTCATTCATCATTTTAAATTTTAAAATTATGGAAACCTGCCCTTGTTTCTTAGCCTTCTCCAGGAAATGAAGAATCAGGATCCAGATTTCCCTGAAGTGAGTTCTGGGGTCTTCGTATATGAAGTGATTCAAGGAACTCCTGCTGCAAGGTAAAAGACAAAATGAGGTTGTCTTCTATTTTTTTGAAAGTCATATGGTAAAAATTTAGGTACTTGGGCAGGATCTCAATTTGAGTACTAGTATTTTTGTCTTCTTAGTATTGTCTTGTATTATATCCTCTTTGAGGCACAGGCTTTTGTGAAATAAATTAGGAGAAACAAAAGTACAAGAATGTTTTGCTAAATTACTAGACCTCCTTCTCAAAGTTTTGAGAAGAGAAGCAGCAACTCCACTTTTTAGGCTTCTCATTTTGCAGACACTATTTTGTGTAGGCTCTTACTAAAGGCCTTTAATGTTAAGGTGGCATAGTATAGTTGATAGAATACTGGACTTAGGAATCAGGAAGACCTAAGTTACAAATCTGCCTTATTTACCAGCTGTGTGACCCTGGACAAGTCACTTTATCTTTTCTTCAGTTTCTTCATCTATAAAATGAGGGGGTTGGACTTAATGGTTTCTTAGGTCTCTTCCACTTCTAAATCTATAATCCTATATTTTAAAAAGCAAGGTATTTCTATAGAATTTTGGTGACAATCTTAAGAGGTTGCAGTCAGAAGTCTCTTTTGGCTTATTTGAGAAAACAAGCATGGTCCCCAAAGAGGAGATTTCCTGTATTGTGTTGTTCTTGCTTTGGAAACTTTGCTACCACTGTTCATGGTGAGATGCTTGTTTTCTTATAAATACAGTAGTTATGATTCTATGGACTTCTCGAGCCCTTCCTTCCTTATTGCATCTGTTCTTCAACAAGACTTTTCACAAACTGCTTAAAATGCACCTGCTACTATTAAATTCCATACAGAATATGGAAGTCTTGACAAGTACACCATCTTACTGTTCAATTAGGCTTAACAAGTAATATAAAATTGGGTTCAGTATAGGTTTTTATAATAGTTTACAGCTGTCCTTTACTTCTAATTTCCAATCTAAGGCTTACTACTTGAGTTATTAAAAAGCAAGGCTCCTTCTGTCTGGTTCCTAGGTCTTCACCTTGGTCCAACTAAAAACTGTCCTTCCTAGGGATGATCTCACTTAGATATTGAACCAAAAATTATCCCATGTCTCTTGCATTGCTAAACACAGAACCCCATGATCAGCACTCCTAAATTGACTTACTTCTAAAAGTTCATTCAGGCTTGAGCTTTTTTATTCTTAAACCTCTTATCTCTAAAATTTCTTCATCCTTTCTAAATCTATTATTTTTAAAAAATCTCCTAAAAATACTTCATAACTCCATTCTCCACTACTCCTGGGGCTTCTAGTCTCTTATCCATGGGTATCTAATCCCCACAAGAAATCACAAGCTGGCATATATCGCCTGAGATAATGACATCTCAGACACAAACATTAGTACAGCTACAACTCTATTAACATTTTTCTACTGAGGTGTTGCACATTTGAACCTCTTCTATATTAAGAATAGCAGATTCTACATATTGATGATCTGGTTTCCCAAATGAATTAGATTTATAATCCATAATTTTGCAGACCAAAGTTTCACTTCAGAAGGGAGGCTGGAGACAGAACCCTACACTTTTAGAGTTATTTGAAACATAGGCTTATAGTTCACCTTATTACATTTCCTAGTTCTAAGAACTAGAACTCTTTTTTGAAAAGAGAAAAGAACCAGAGGACTGTCTTGTAGGTCAAACAGATGATATATTTTGGGAAAAAAACACCTCTATCCTGACTATACTTTTCATTTTTGTTCGGGGGTGGGGGGGGAAGCAGTAAGATTTCTATTTCCTAACAACAGCTTGATGGGGAAACTCAGGGGTGAGAGAAAATCCAGGAAAAGTTTGCCATGTGTGTACTTACCTATAGAAATAGGATATTGGAAAGTTAATGAGTGCCTAGAACTGGAGATTAATTTTTTCCAATAGAATTCATACTCCAAAATTAATAAAACAGAACTACTTCCAAGTTTCCTTGCAGAAGTTTCATTTGAGAAACAGGGTTATAGTCTAAATTTAGATATATGATTCTTGTCTAGTAAAAACGAAAGCTTTTTCTCTAGTTCTCTACTTTCATATTTTTTCCCCCAGCTCTGGGATGCGAAACCATGATGTGATTACCAGCATAAATGGACAACCTGTCACTTCCATCACAGATGTCATTGAAGCTGTGAAAGAGAGTGACTCCATTTCCTTAGTAGTTCGTCGAAGAAATGAGGATGTGGTCCTGACGATCATCCCTGAAATAATTAATTAAACAGAGCTCCCATTTAGAGACAAATTTATCTAGCAAAACTGGACTTAAGCTACTTGGTTTATATTGAAGATGGTCCAAAGATCTGGGGGTCTTTTTTCTTAAAAATGATTTCTTTTGATCATTCCATCTAGAGTTCTATTTAGGTATACATTTATTTTCTAATAATAATTCATATCCCTATCAGGCTTTAAGGTTTACAAAATACTTCTCTCATAATCACCCTGTGAAGTTATAAGAGATAGGGATAAGGACTGGATCTGTGGTTTCATTAGTATAGGAAACTTTCAGGTGAAGAATACTTTATCAATGTAGGTCTGTACCTTCTCTGCAATTTAAAGGGAATAAAAGTACTTTTATTTCCATTTTACCAATGAGGAAACAGGCACATAAAAATTAAGAAATTACAAAATCTCTTGGTTGGAAATGACCTTGGTAGTCATCTCATAAGTGCCTGAGAATGTCCTCTCCCCCATCCTCAACAATTGGTTATCCAGTCTCTGCTTGAAGACCTCCAATGATGGGGAAATGATTATCTCTTGAGGCAGTCAATTTTAGGGAATTCTCATTGTCACACAACCAGTATTAGAAGATGCCAAAAGACACATTATCTGTTAATGGAGCACATTTTGAATCTAGATTACTTAGGGAATTTAAAAAGAAATTAAACCAAATGTGACAGGGAAGTTTTATATTTTGTTCTTAAAAGAAGTCTAAGCCAGAGATCCCTGACCTTTTTGTGAGAAGCCATTTTTCATTTTTCCAAAGCTTGGAAATCCCTGAAGTGGGATGGCTGTGTATAAATAGTAAAGGCCCTAATTGGTGGGAGAGGGACCCACTTTTAGGCAAACTTGTTTGATCCATGAGCATCCAAAAAAACCAGAAAAGAATGGGGCATATTGGTGGCAATTTAGTTATATCAGGCAAGCTTCTCTGATACAGGGGCCTCTCCTTTAATATAATCATCATCATTACCTTTGGTGCTCACCATCACATTTTGTTGCTTAATTCATAGGCTCAGAAGATTTAGATTTGGAAAGAACATTGCACTAGTTCGTTGCCCTCATTTTACAGATGAGGAAATTGAGAGATCTACAGAAGGAAATGACTTGCCTGAGGTTGCACAGACAGGAAACAGCAGAGCCAGATTCAAACCTATGTTCTTTTTTCCCTAAATTTCTAGGTGGTTGTAAAGTTAAAATATGATCGACGTAGAGGGTTTTGTAAACCTTAAAATGCTATGTAAATGCTAGAAATTATTACTATTAAACATAGGAAAGGTAAAAAGTTTTAACCTTTAAATTCAATTGTAATTCAAAACACAATGACAACATTATTAAGAGGAAAGGATTGCCTCCAGTTTTTTGGGAATAAGAAAACTGGTGGCTTTAGTCTAGAGGAATACTTTTAGGGACTATTGTTTACATTGATAGGATTATCTATGAAAGGGGGTAGGAGTAAAAAACTCAAACCAAAACATTAAACTAGAAGAACATAGGATTGTGGAGTGGGAAAAGATCTTCGAGACTGAATTCAAATCCCTCATTTCTCAGATGAGGAAATCTGATTTGTGGTGCCCAAAGTCACACAGTTGGGGTTGGAACATATGTCTCCTCCAGGGGTATGCTTGGTAAATGTTTAACAAGGAGCTCAAGGGAGGGGAAATGTATGCATGACACACTTTTAAGTTTGTTTGCCATTATTTATACTTTCTCCATGGTTTTCTTAATTTTAGATAATCAACAAAACAATGAATCAAGCCCTGATTTGTAGTTTTTGCCAATCTCAAAAGTTTAAATGCTCACACTGAAAATTTAAGTTGGCTTGTCCAAAGAGGTTCAAATTGGCTTCCTTTTCCTTATATCCAATTCACCACTTTTTCTACTGTGTCATCATACTATGACTTCCAAGGTTCTTTCTGGTTTTAAAATTCCACAATTCTGAACTGGGTCTCCTCTTTCTCCTCAATATTCAAAATGCGATGTAAGCCTCTTGAGGGTAAGAATTGGTTTGTTTTTATATCTGTGTTTGTTTTGTTTGTAGGCCAAACATATTGCCTGAACAGTTTAGGTGCTTAATAAATGCTTGTTGGATGAATGAAAATTCTTAGGACAGCAACCCGTTTTTCATTTCTAGCAAATGAAGACTTTCAACCTGTAACTTTCCCATCCATAAATTTTAATTTCAGTTATTTATGTGAAAGCCCTTATATGAGCAGTGACTCTTCTATTCATTATTAGGTCCAGAATTTTAGGGGAGAAAATCTCTGCCAAGAGAAATGTCTGATCTCAGATACATCACTCAGACATCTCTTTAAAAACAAAATTTTAATGAAAACATCTGTACACAGTAGGTGATACCCCTGAGGCCCAATGCTGACACTCTGAGGGCTCTGAACAGCTGTTCAGCATTTTGAAAGCTTGGTTCTTACAACATAACTAGAGGCTTCATTTTCCTTGTTCAAATGACAATATACCTGTACAGTTTCTCTGTTTGGCCAAATGTTTTATGGAACATCAGAATTAAGTTAAAGTTTCAGTATTCATTAAAAGTTACTTTGGTTTCCACCTTTTGCTGAAGTCAGATTTTCAATGGTTGGTTTCATCTTAGGTACTTCTAGGGCAGGAGCATGATAGGCCAGGCACATCCTAAAAATGCTCACTTCTTTCATGATGTTTCAATATATGTTCCAAAAGACTGAAGGCATAGTACTGTTGAGGGAAGGCATGCAAAAAGGTATAGAAATCCTCTTGCTGCATATGTCTGAACAAGCATACTTATACCTTCTTTTCTGCTGATAAAAAGTTGATTTTTCAGAATATTGTTTATATCTAGAGTCCAAACACTGCCCCAGCAGATTCTCTTCTAAAAAGGGTAAAATAACAATTTAGTCTGAGATGGTGGAAGAAATTGCTATTTGTAGAGACAAGGCCAAGAGAGAAAGGTCATTCACTTTCCAAGGCCATACCAACTCTCAATAAGTCTAGTTCTCTTCAGTAAACAGTACACCAGTTGCTGCCATCACTAGGCATCAGCCTTCCAGTAATAAGCAAAATAAGATCCACAAACCACCAGATCCCAAGTCCTCCAAGGGTCAGCAATTTCCCTACTGCTGTACCCGTATGTCCCAGACAGAAGCGATCAACTCCAAAACATCCCAGGAAGAAAGAGTAGAGCAAAGTGGTTATGAAGTAGTGTCCAGTATACCTAGAAAAAAGAAAGGTTCTTTACTAGATGAAAGTTAAAATGCTTACAGCCTAAATTAAATAATAGAAAGGTAGTATTATAATATAATAATAATTAACTGTGGTTCCCTCTGGTGGAGGCCAGAAAAATTATCTCTAAGTTCTAAGATGCACTACCCATTATGGTATTATGAAATATTAATTTAAATGGTTACTTGGCTTCTGTCAAATTGAAATGCATAGGTAATTATGGATGTGGGGCTTTCTATAATTCAGGGCTCTTTTTGGTCATACATTAGTCTAATTCCTCTATGGCCTCTGAATTATAGTTTTTTCAGGTTATTCTGATAATAACTGCTAGAACATGTTCATTTATAGGATCTTCTTTCTATAATATGATGTGATGCCACTAGCTGCCTAGTTTTATTATGACTGCTCACAGATTAAATAAATTTATTTATTATCTTCGTTAGCCTGCAGAATGAGTTTATACTGAGACCTCAAGACCATGTTTTTCTGTTAAATTATAAAATAAAATGAGCTTCAGTGGAGAGGACCTTGCTTCTTTATAAGGTTCCCTCTATACTATAGGGTCTATATGAATAGGATTTATGACTATAAACTTCTATAGTTTGACAGGGTCTTAGAAGTCACCTAGTATACACCCCTTATTTTACATCAGAGGAAAGTCAGGCTCAGAGAGGAAGAATGGCTAATCCTAGCTGCCCAGTTCATAGATTTCGAGGAAAAAGAGTCTTCAGAAATCATCTAGTTCAGCCTCCTCATTTGTAAACTGAAGCAGTGACATCCCTCAAGGTCCCAGGGAGCAAGAAGAAACACCTAAGCCTCTAACTTCAAATTTCATGCTCTCTTTACTTACATAGTGACAGAGCTGGGACTCTCCAATCCCTAGAGATCTTTTCTCACTCCACTATATTGTTCCAGGTTGAGTTGTGTACCAAAAATAGCTACATTTAACCATCAAAACTTTTTAATAGAAGTCATGTTAAGCAATGACAAACTAAAAACAAAGAGAACTCAAACTAATCACCTTTCAAGGTAACACTCACTTTATACATGGTTTATTCTCTCGTAAGAAGCTTCTAGAGCCGGCACATTCAATTCCATTCAGGGCGTAGCATTGCACTGAAGTATGTTCCACATCATTGTAGGCTTGGCCACCAAACTATGAAACCAAAAATAACTTATCAAACTTTTAAAATATTAATTTACTATACTGGGAAGCAAGATGCTAACTCAATCCTCAATTTCTGGCAGGTCTATCCTATATGTCCCATATTTTTTATTGTTTTCAATGAATTAGCTTCAATGAATTTGAAAAATGAATGTTTTCAAAGTTGCTCAAAAAATTATGTATTAACTTCTTCAGTAATACACAGAAAGTAGAAGAAACTATATAGGTAACTGTTGTTTATTTAATGTAATGGCAAATATGATTAACAGTAAATAGTTATAGAAAAATTAATGGACTAAGGAGTTTTTATGAATTTTCCATTTTAAAACAATGTATTTACAATATCCATATTTTACACAAAGATATATGAAATCATGGAAAAATGGAGCTGAAAGGATTTCAAGGGATCATCTGATTCAAGGCCTTTTGTCTTTAAGTACATGAATTTATGTCTGTTGAACCGTCAATTTTCTATCAGTTCTAGGAATCAAATTCAAGAAATATTCATAAAAGTACCTAATATATAGATGGTAATGTGATAGATGCTATGAATACAAAGACAGAACCAAAAGTTTCTCCTCTCCAGCAACTTGAAGTCTATTGGAAGGGTTCAACGTGTACACAAATTAACAGAGTTGATTTGAAGAGAGAGTGCAAATGATTTACTAGTGTTTCCAAGGAAAATAAATAGTGCATTAAGTAAGGTTAACAATCTAAAAGTCTTACTCCTTATCCTTCTTGAATTCTCTGCAATAGCGGACACTGCTGACTACCCCTTTTCTCTTGAAGACTTTCCCTCCTCCAAGTTATCCTGACCCTGTTTTTTCTCCTCTCTGGCTGCTTAAAGATACCTTTTTAATCTAACCTTTCAAGTTAGATTAATCTAAGCACTTTTCAATTACTATCTGATTTGATTCTTACAACAACCCTGGGAGGTAAGTACAGTTATTATCTCTGTTTTAGAGTTGAGGAAACAGAGGAAAACAAGTTTAAGTGAGTTGCTAAGGACCTCATAGCCAGTAGGTGTCTTAGCTTGCATTTGAACTCTGGCCTTCCTGACTCCAGGCCCAGTTTTCTAGCCACTGTGTCATCTAGCTACCTAATATATGGAAAAATATGTTTGAGGAATATAAAATGAGAGAAGTCAGAGATCTGTAGATCTTTGTGGATCTGTAGAAGCCTATTTCTACTAGAACATGAACGTTTTCTTCAAGAAAACTGTTGTACTGGATGTGGCAAGCACATAATATATAGAAAAAAATAGATTTTATTTTTATATACAGGAAAATACTTTTATTGATAAAGGAGTTATTTGTTAATCAATTCTTTGTATAGAGTGAGATCATTAACTTGTGAAAGCTAAGATTACAATGAGAAAAAAATTAAAATGAATAATGAGAAAAAGACATGATGTACAATTAGAACTAAATCCCAAACTACTAAAAATGGAAAATGGACAACTGAAATGCCATTGAAATTAATTATAATAACTTTATACCAAATTTTAACTACTGTAAATTAACTGCCACAACAAGGAGGCCAAAAGATTCTCCTCAAAACAACCTTAGTCAGAAAACATCTGATTTATTTGTCAAAGAGAGAAATGGCTATCAAAGGTAAAACATGGCTAGAATGAAAACTTATTTGTAAAAAATCTAAAGAAGGGTGATGGATGGTTATGAACAGTATTGTTTCTAAATGAGAGAAGCAGTGGAGGGTGAAATCAGTTTAAAGGAAGCTTAGCAAGATCTCCAACTTGTCTTAGTTCCAAGGTCATTTCAAGATGAAAATGGAAGAGATCTATAAACATAAGAAAATATACAAGGAGGTGAAATAAAAATAAATAAATAAAAACATCTGCAAAAAATAATTATAACAAACTATTTCTTCCATGGAGACCAAGGGAATCACTACACTTAGACCCTAACATCACAGTACAGTATGCTCTTAAAGAAGACGTAAAAATTGTACCAAAGAGAACAAAGATGGGAAAAACATGGTGGATTGCATCAACTATAAAAAGAGGTAATCCATGCTGGAGACAACACAGCTGTGAGGGTCCAAATACAAGACATCAGAAGAAGTTATGAAAGTCATGGGGAAAACCAAAACCAAAAAACAAATCCAGATTTTATTAATTTCAATTAAGGTAACAGGAGAATGACATCAATAACTACTTCTTTATATCTCCACTATCATATTGATATAAAAATCTTTATGAGTTATCTATACATCAATCAGTAGCATTTTTATGAAGCAACACAACTAACCAAATAAGAAAAAAATATAATATCCAACTGTATTCTTTATTGATTAGAAAAAGGCATTTGCTTTCATAATTTTATATTATTTTTTATATGTATACTATATATACATATTATAGATATATTTTATAACAAGGTGCCTCCCATATACATATCAAATTCATTCAAGATTCAGTGGAAGATATAACAATAGAAATAATTTTATTCAACAATCCCCTGGCAATAAAGACCAGGCAAGGCACAAAAAGCAGATGTATCTTTGTCAAAATGTTCACCCTAATTATAGGGAAGATTCAAGAAACAGCCCAGCCAAAGAGGAATTCCCTATGGATACTGAGGCATTTCTGATACTCCTCTTTGTCATTTACAATGTGCTGACTACATCAAGCCCAAAGAACACTGAAGAGCCACCTATAGTCATTCAAAGTAGTCTATCCATCTATCCCTACAGGAGAGATAATTGGGAAGAAGAATGTCTTTTGCCCATATTTTCAACATGTAACTAGGTGAGCAACTTAACATTATGCATATCTATGATGCTATATGAAAGGCACTGTGGTGAGATAGAGCACTGTGCTTGGGAATCAGGAAAATTTTGGTTCAAATCCAATCCTAGATACTTTTTATAGCTGGAGGTCCTGGGAAATTTACTTAACTTCTTTAGACCTCAGTTTCTTCATCTGTAAAATGAGGGGTTGAATTTGATTAGCTCTAAATCTGTGAACTTATATCTTACTTGAGATAGATGGTCAATGATTTGGGCCAAGAGAAGTGGAAAGTTAGCAGGAATTCTTTTGGGAAACTGCAAGATTACCCTGAAAGCTAAGGCCCTTCTTTTTAAAACAAAAAGATATCAATATATAGGGCAGTGAGACATGGAATAAATACAAATGCCCTTGAGAACCAGATCCAGAGATGGGAGATGAACCTGGGTTCAAATCTGGTCTTAAGACATTTCTTAGCTGTATGACTATGGGCAAGTCACAACCCCCATTGCCTAGGCCTTATCACTTTTCTGCCTTGGAATCAATACATAATATTGATTCAAACATGGAAGTTAAGGGTTTTATTTTAAAAAAATACAAATGCCTTCATATAATTAAAAACTGTCACAGGGGACAGTGAAATCAAGATATACAGGAGAAAATGCTGGAGGGAAATACACAGTTGGTAATCTTAACTGTGAATAGGAAAGGGCTAAATTCATCCACAAAACAGAAGCAGATAGTAGAATGTATTAGATATTAGAATCCAACAATATGCTATTTAAAAGAGGCATACTTGAAACAGAAAGATACACACAGTTTGAAAATAAAGAGTCTGGGAGCATACTCTATTATGCTTCAGCTAAAGTAAAAAAGGCAAGAATAGCAACCATGATCTTAAACAAAGCAAAAGCAAAAACAGACCTAATTAAAAGAGATAATAAGGGAAACTACATTTTGCTAAAAGGTCCCAAAGACAGTGAAGTAATTTAAAGAAATTTTACAGCAAATTTCTTTAAGAAAAGCCTTATTTTCTTAAAACCTGGGAACACTTATATGAATTGATACAAAGTGATATTAGCCAGAAATAGGAGATTACTGTATACACTAACAGTAATACTGTAATGATGATGAATTGTGAAAGACTTAGCTACTCTGATCAATACAATGATCCAAGACAATTCTGAAAGACTTATAATGACAAATGCAAATGCTCTCTACCTCCAAGGAAAGAACTGATGAATTCTGAGTGAAAACTGTTATGAGCAGCAAGGAGGGGCTCAGGAGATGCTAGTGATGGATGCTTAAATAGGGAGAGAAGGTGCCTAACCACAGCTAGATTTGAGTATAGATTTGTTCCCACACAAGCTGGGTTAAGCCTCCTTTAAAAGCTCAAGATTCTTTGTTAAACCACAAAGCCTTAGAAACCAATCCAGCCAGGCAGTAGGTAGGGGTTTCCAGGAAGTAGAATGTGAGTTCCTGAAACCTTAGGTTGAAATAAAGGATCACAATGGCTTGGAAAAGACTATAGCCAGTTAGAGATGTTATCCTGATCTGACCGCTTGAAACTAGTTACTGTTACTAAGGTAAGTAGTTGGTTTCAAAGATTATTTAGGCTTTAGGATCAAACAGGGTTTATTTGTAATCAAACTGAGGGAGAAGGAAAGGTGAGTGAAGGGTACCCTAAATTATCTTGCCTAATTATTTGAAACTAAAATAAATCTTGAAACACATATTATTCCCTAAGGTGCAGAGTATGGGAAGACCTTGAGGGACACTTCCCAGCTCTGTTGCTGTTTGTAGCTGATCCCAGAGGCTGTTGTTTTCTTGAAAGTAGCTGTTTAATCTTGCTTGATTTAAAGGTTGTTGGCTACGCCAATAAGATATTGATTTGACTAGCAATGAAAGTTGTCCCTACCTGCCTGCCTAATCCAAATCTCCCAAACCACCCAGGGGCCCAGTTTGCCACTACCTCCTCCCTCACCCTTGAGATGAGAGAAAGAAGTGAAGACCCCAGGGGTTTGTGGGCCCCAATTTATACCATATCCTTAACTGTCACTCTGGCACATGCCCTGGGTGCTTTGCCAGGTTCTGTGTTCCAAAGTGGCAAACTGCTAACTTGTGCCTACAGAAAATGGCTGCCCATTTCTGCATATCACAAAACTGAGGTGTAATTTTCTCTCTCAAAAGAAAAAAGTATCACATAGAGGTCAATTGAGATGTGTACTGTGAGTGTGAAGAGTGTAAATTACAAGTAATGAGGAATTCTGAAGAAGAGTAAAAGACAATATTAAGGAATTATGAAATATGCCAGAAAGAGGGAAGATAGATGGATAGAGTGCTTCATTGCTACCTTCTCAATGACAGGAGAAAGTAAGGAAGGCTCCTAGCCCCTCTGATGGGCAAACTAGGGCCAGAGGGCCAGATTGGGGGGGGGGGGTGGCCCTGAGATGCTCTATCCGGTCCTGTGACATTATTCCTAATCTGACGAATACAATGAGTAGGATACAATATAATGAAACTTCTAAAGAGTTGCCTTAGAAACAGACTGACAGATGAGCATTTCCTTTCCTTTGGCCCCCTCTTTAAAAAATTTGCTCATCATTGTCCTAGCCTTTGGGTACCCCTCTCCTAGATGGAACTTATGGGGTGACCTGGAAAAGAGCCACATGGGATGAACTGATAGGGTAAACTTTGAACAGTATTGCTGGAAGAAACTCTCAAATAGAACAGATTCATTTGAATTTTTAGAAAAAAATTATATAACTACTCAAGAGTTAATCATAGTACAAGTTCAAAAATAGTGCTTGAGGGGAAAAAGTATAATTGATTAGATCATGCATCCTATATTTGAAGGTTGCAAGTATTTTTCAAAAGCTAACTCATTATGTTGAATGGCTTTTCTTCTATTGCCTAGTTTGTTGTCTCACCTGGAGAGTAATATAGCATAGTTTTCATAGAAGATATATTCTGGATAATGGCTGATGGTGGGAATAAAAAAAAAAAATCCAAAAGCTTCTGTTGATTTCAAGAAACCAAAAGCAGAGTCAAGACAAAAGGAAGGTTGGTTTCAACATGTAGGCAGTTTTGAGCACTTTTAAGGGAGGTTAAATGTCTTGCTTAATTTTACCTATTGCACTTGGACCAGAGAATGTATTCTATAGTAATATTTACTATAATGAAATTCCATTACAACAAAAAAATTGGATATTCCTTTGATGTCTATTGTAATGGGATTTAAACTTCAATTTTTCTTTTAAAAATAAAAGATGTGAATGGTATTTACCACAAAACAAGTGTCAGGCCTTTTGTATGATAAATATTAAGGATAATCTATGAGGAATAGTTTATTAAAAACTCACCTTGACACATCCATAACCCAGTTCCTGGGAGGCAGTTGAATTTCCAACATGATCCACAGGGTCATCACACTTTATAAATTCATCAGGCCTATAAACCACCAGTAAAATGAATGTTGTTAATGGATCTTTGTATATAACTATTTATCTGTACATTTCTTCATCCCAAAACAGACAATGGAAATATTCTCATTTTCCTCTAATCACAAATGTCTATCAGTTACACTGATCAAAGGGGAAGTAAATATGTTCCTTTTAAAATGTTCTGTTATAATTTGGAGATAGTGGGCAGGGTTGCAGAGATAGTACAAATTAGGAATTTCAGGAAAGCTATTTGGAATTTTACTTTTGTTTACTAAAAAGCTCTGGAACAAACTGACCTATGGAACCCTAAAACTGAAAGGAACCTCAAAGTACATTGCATCATAGATCTAGAGCTAGAATGAACTTCTCATTTTCCAAAAGAGGAAACGAGGTCCAAGGAGTTTTATGTGATTAGCCCAAGTTCATACAGATAGAATTGTCAGAAGCCAGGTGTGGACCCAAGTCTACAACAATCTCTGCTAAAAGAACTCAAGGAACCCAATGACTTTAGAAGTCACTAAGTCCACTTTTGGATGGCTCCAATTATAATTTGCAATACACTAAATTATTAGATTACAATTATTAAATTATAACTTACAACTTATAGTCCAAGTTCTGCTTGAGCTGAACAAATGTAATCCCTCTTTGACATGACAACCTTTTGAATGTTTATAGCAACCATATCCTTAAATTCCTTTTTACCAGACTACACATTCTCAGGTCCTTCAACCAGTCTTAAAGTGGTGAGGTTTTAAGGCCTCCACCAATCCTGACTGTTTTCTTCTGTGTATGTTCCAGTTAGTCAATTTTTCTAGGCAACTAAGTGGAATAGCAGATAGAGCACATTGGGTTTAGGAGTCAGGAAGATCTAGGTTCAAATCTGTTTTACTAGCTGTCTGACCCTTTAATCTCATTTAACCATACTTGTCTCAGCTTCCTTAACTGTAAAATAAGGATAATAATAGCAATCAATTCCCAGAGTTGTTGAAAGGATTAAATGATAGATAGAATTTTAAAGTTCTCAGCATACCTTAAAGTGCTATGTAAATGTTATTTATTATATGTGGTTTCCGGAACTGGAAAGGATAGTTAAGATGTGGACCGATCAGGGAAAGGCATTCTGTTTCTCTTATTACAACTTTAGACAAAATCAACTTGTGGGTGTTAACTGACATAGGGAGCTTGGAGTTCTCAAAGCCCTGGGGGATTTCAGGTACACAGTTACTCGGTAGCCATATATTCTCCATGCTTCATGTTTTTGCACAATTGATTTTTTTGACTTTGAGTAAACCCTAGAACATTTATCTCTATTAAATTGCTTCTTTTAGAGCCTTAACTAGTATTAACTTAGATTCTATTCCTGAAGCCATCAAAGTTTTAGTTTTAAAATTATTCCCAGTTTTTTCTTACCCCATCAGAACATATTTCGCTAGATGTAATATTTCAATGGGCGTGGATTGGATGGCAATTCCTTCCTATTTTATTGGACATCTTCATGTGTTGCTGTGGCTCCAAAATTCATCTCATCTGGTGGTCAACCTTCTAGTGATAGACTTTTCTTAAGTCAGCTAGATTGGCTCTCAGACAGAACCACTCAGTTCCTTCTTTTGCAGGTACTCAAAACCTTTCAAATTTGAACCTTTCAAGAACCCAGGGTGACCAGAATTCTGTGTCATAAGAACGTATAAGGGTCAAAGGAAGGAATAACTAGAGGTTTTTAGGTTTTTTTAAAGGAGTTATTATTAAAAAAGATACAGAATCTGAGGTCCTACTTTATGATCCCTATGAGTAAGTACTTCTTTGGTATCTTTTTAAAAAGAAAAAAAAAAACCCTTACCTTCCATTTTAGAATCAATACTACATATTGGTTCCAAGGTAGAAGACCAGTAAGGACTAGGCAATGATGGTTAAGTGACTTGCTCAGGGTCACAATGCTAGAAAGTTGTCTGAGGTCATATCTGAACCCAGGACCTCCTGTTTCGAGGTCTGGCTCTCAATCCACTGCCCCCTAGATATCTTCATATAGCTGCACACAGTGATGAACAACTAGTAGGAAGCTGACTCGATAAAACCTTAAGGAATTAAATTATTCGATTTTTCACAAAGTAAATCAGGCGCCTTTCCCCTCACACCCCTCAACCTTCCCCAGGGCCAGCCCCAAAGCCAAGTTTTCACCTGCTCCGGAAGACCTGGAGAGTGCATCAACCTCCTTAATTCAAAGTGTACCAATTCTCCCTAGTGCAAGGAACCCCACTACCAACAGCCTCATCCTTCACCTGCCCTTGCTTGAGGCAAGAAAGCAGGTGGGGTCTTTCGGGTCACCCTCCTCCCCGGTAGCAGCGAGAGAACAAGACAGGGTTTTATGCATCCCTTTCCGGCTCGCGCTCGCTCCCCCGCCTCCCGGAGCCTGGGCCGCTTACAGAAAGGCGCACAGGATGACCGGGGAGCGGGGATCGGTGTAGACCAGCATCTGCGACTCGAGGCCCTCGAGGTGGGTCGTGCTCGCGGATCCGGGGGCCATGGCTTCGGGTTCGGCTGTGGTGTTGTACGACAGGCTCCGCGACACACAGTGCAGCAGCAACAAGTTTCCAAGCAGCAACGCCGCTTGGCCGCAGAGCAGCACGTAGCTCACCGGGAAACCCCCGAACACCATCCTCCCTGGGCCTGATAGCCTTTAACCGGCCTGGATTGGAAATCCAGGTCCCGGCACAGCTGAATCTGGAACTCTCAATGTAGGCCGCCTCGCCGCAGCTGGTAGGCGCCGTACGACCCCGCCCTTCGCCCCGAGCCGGCCAATGGACTATCTCATTTGGAGCCCTCCCCCCTTCGTGGCGTATTGGAGGCGGAGTCTCGTGGTGGGTATTCCCTCATTGGCCCTCGCAGAGTCTCACGTGAAAAGGAAGAGCGGAGAAAGGAGGGAAGGGAAAATGTTTGGAGTATGGGGCGTGGCTCGCTATTCTCATCTAGGTCCCTGTTGGGAATTGGGTCCTGAATCGTTGTGCGCATGCGCATGTTGCTTCTCGGGCTCCCGGCCGAGTCCGGTATGATGGAGGAAGCGGAGGCGACAGAGCACTGAGCCGCAGCGGAGGACAGAGACTACATGGATTCGTTCTCCAGCGCCTCGGGGCGCCGGCGGCGGAGGCGGCGGCGACTACTAGGGCTTTTGCTGCTTGCCTGCCTGGGGCCAGCCTTGGGAGCGGCGCAGGCAGGTGCGTGGCCCCCTCTGTCCCTTTGGGGAGTGTAGCTTTTGCTCCCTCTTTCCCGAGGGTGCAGGGGGCGCGAGGCAGGGCGCTGGAGCTTGAAGCTGGACTAAGGCTGCGCTTGGGACAGGCCTTGGGGTCGCTGGGCCGGATCCATCCTACCCCAGGCTTTTCTCTCTACCCTTTAACTTTAAACCTCCTTTTGCCCCTGGCTCCCCAATCCCCCCACTTTATTCCAGGCTTCCACTTCTCTGTACCCTGGGCTGCTCCCACTACTTTCCCCGGGAGCTTTATCTTCGCTCCCCCCGTCACTTTACCCCAGGATTTCACCCCACTTATCTGAGCTTCACTCTCTCTTTACCCCAGGCTTCCACTCCTCTGCACCCCGGGGTTACACCCACCTCAACACTAGGAGTTTTACCTTGGTTTCTCTCCCCCCCCCTCCCCCCCGCCTCACTTTACCCCTCAGTACCCCGGACTAATCCCAACCCATTACTAGAAGCTTTATCCTGGGCTCCCCTGCCACTTTATCCCAAACTTCCATCTCTGTATCCTGGACTTTACCCCAGGCTTCCACCCTTCTTTACCCCTTTCCTGCCCCTTTACCTCAGGCTCCCACCCCACTGTGTCTGGGCTTCACCCTCTCTTTACCCCAACCTTCCACCTCTACAGCTCCTCACCACTTCTTTACCAGGCGCCGTACCTAGGGGTGTCATCCCCTCCTCGCTTTTATCCCAGACTTTCACCCCTTTACCCCGTGCTTCCTCCACATCTTTACCAGATGCTTTACCCTAGGCTAGCCCCCCTCCTCCGCCAACCTCCATTGCCCCGGGCGAAACACTTTTTATCCCTGGCTTCCACCCCTCTATATCCTGGGTTCCTCTCACTCCTTTATCCAGCGCTTTACCCTGGAATCCCCACTCACTCCTTATCCAGGCTTTCTCATCTCTGTACTCTGGGCTCCTGGTCTTTGCCCATGCCTTGCTCACCTTTCTTTACCCAGGCTCCCACCTTTTTTACCCCAAAGATTTCCCCCAGGGTTGGCCTCTCTCCTCTTTCTTTGCTGTTCTTGGCTCAGACCCACCTCCCCAACCATTCTCCCCCACAATATCTCCTCTGGGCCTGAATTCATCTGAACTCCCAAGGTCAAACCCCCAAATCAATGAGTTATACTTAAGGTCTGACTGGAGTGTAAAACTATATCTAGAAATAAGGACCTACTGGCATTGGTCCAGAAAGTAGTTATAGGTTATGTGGCATATGATATGGGATATGGGTTATAGACCTAGAGGTATGACTAGTGATTTGGGGGTAGGGTCTCTATACATATTTCTAGTTTGGGATATTAAAGACACTAGAAGGCTAAAAACTAGTAAACAGAATAAAAAGATCAGGTATGATTTACTTGATTTTTTTATTTTCAGTATTTCTCTTTGGAGTTTAAGTGCTCAGTTTCTATAGTTTAGCAATCTTTCACCAGTAAATTGATTTTTGTCTTCCTTTGAGATTAGCTAACCCTGAGAGTTAGTCATTAGTGCCTTGGCTTTTTTCTGGAAATGACTCTTACTCTTTTGTTATTTCATCAGGTTCCTCATATGCACTGGGATAGTGTACCTTCAAAAACTTTTTTTTTAAACCTCATACGTTAGGATGTATTTGTTTAAATACAGTACACTGCTATCATGGGAATTGTATTAGGTGGTGATGGGAGCCATCAGTGGAGACTTGAGCTCATGGGAACATAATTTGTGCTTTTTTTATCTCAATCCAGATTACTCTTTAAAAAAATAACTGAATTTAGTGCAGGCTAGAAATTTTGGAATATTTGAGTTCTCTTCCAATTACTCTTTCCAAGTACAAAGTCATCAATTCATTTCTTATTGCCATTTTAGGCACTTCTGAGGCAGCTGGTAGTAGGGTGGATAGAGTGCTGAACCTAGAATCAGGAAGATCTGAGGCCTACTCTGGTTTCAGACTTTTACTAGCTCTATGGCCCTGGGCAAATCACTTAACCTTTGTTTGCCTCCTTTTTCTTTTCTGTAAAATAAGTTATAATACCAGCCTTGTTGTGAGTTAAATGAGAATGTAAAGTACTTAGCACTGTGCCTGGCACATAGTAGGCATTACATAAATGCTTATTTCAATACTTTCCTCTCCCATTTTACAGATGAGGAAATTAAGGCTTGGAGAAATTGAATGACCTCTTCTCAGGGTTGCATAGCTAGTTTAAAGTCTGAAGTGAGATATGAACATAGATCTTCCTGACTCCAACTTTAGTTAGTGTTCTACTTTTCTAAGCCAGTCTACAGCAAGGTCCGTTGGGCTAGATTGCAAAGAACTCTAAATGCTAGATAAAAAAGTTTATATTTGATCCTAGAGATAATAGGAAACCACTGGAGAGTAATGATAATAACTTTGACAGAAGTAAGGAAGTTTGTAAAGGAGGTGGATTTTGCATGAAAGATGTATTTTGAACATGTTGATTTTCAAATGGCAGAAACTTCTCTAATTTGTGAGGAGTAAAAATTTGATTCCAGGTAAGAAAGGCTGCCAATAAACAATTAATGGTTCAAGATCTCTCTTGATGGCCAGAGTAGATTTATCTAGAGTCTTGACTCATTTAAATAGAATTCTGAAAGCTCATTATTCAGCTCTCCCCTGGACAGCCCAAATATCTCTGATTAGTACCTAATAAGGAGGTGGGCTAATATTTTCTAGTCCTTTGCTGATCCCCTAATGATGGTGGGGTGGGGGATGGGAAGTCACATGCCTGATCACAGGATTCCAGTGTCTTTGCTGATCTAGATAGAGAAATCAAGCTTGCTCTGGTTAAGTTTGACTTCCATTGTTCATCCTAATGGAAGAAGTCTATGCCCTGCCTTGCTGACCCTGGACCTGTTTTCCATGAAACTAGTTCTGTTCACAAGAAAGGATAGAACTTAAATTCTCAATCCAATTTTAGAAGATGCTCTGGGGCGAGGAATATAAGAACCTTCCTAGGTTTGTCAGGACAAAAGAATGAGGAAGAGGCTTGAACATAAAATACAATGTTACAGAGCAATATTAGAAATCAAATGATACAATATTAAGAATAAATCTTCTCAGATTTGTAATTTTCACTTTTTTGTGGCAAGTCTTTCCTTATCAGATCCAGTTAACTGAGATTTTTTTAAACAATATACTTATAATTTCAAAATTGCATTGTAACCAAATTTGTGATTTGTTATCATACATGTTTTGCTTATAACTTTGCCCATACCATTGTAAAGAATTATTTATGACCTCACTGTAACATGGTATCTTAAATATTATTTTCACTAACCATATAATAATAGCATTTATTTAGCACTTTAAGATTTGTAAAACACTTTTATGTATTTGCTCCTTTGAACCTCACAACCACCCTGTGAAGTAGGTGCAATTATTTTTTATATTTTGCAGATAAGGAAACTGAGACTTTCTGTTTCCTTGGAAAATGACTTCCTATGAATCACACAGCTTAATAAGTAGTAAATGTCAAAGGCAGGATTTAAATAAGATCTATCTGATTCCAAGTCTGACACTATTGTGTCACCAAGCTCTCATTACTAATGGGATTTGGGGAGTATTTGAAGAAATGTCTGAAAATTAAATGTGTATTAAAAAAGACAACTTAAAAAATAAGTATGAGTTTTTTGTACATGAATGTGAAATCCATACCCCTTATGGTTCTGATATTGTATTTTATATAATCTATAATTCTATAATACTCTATAGCTATTTTGTACAGATATTATGCCTCGCCCCCCTCCCAACCTGACTAAATTGTACATCCTCCTTATCTGCTCTTGTGTGACTCTGGGCCAAAGATTTAGGCTTAATCCACAGGTTTCTGCCTCATAACTGTTCAGAACAGCCTATTTTTATGCTGACCTCTGCTGAATCAGCACAGCATGCAGCACATTCATACTAAAGCGGAGGTTATGTCAATGACATGACTGGCTATGGTAGAGACCAAGATACAAGACCAAAACACTCTGGACATTTACTTGAGTCAGATGATACTATACTACTGACATCACCTTTGTAAAACAGTGCAATATAATGAGCCACTCACAAGGGTAGGGGTCTTCAGTTGCCATCCAAAGTCCAGCTTTATTGTGAGACTGTGTCTCTCTCCATAAACCTATTTCTTTTTGGCTTGGAGACTTGGTTTTTGCTTTTTGTGTCTTGGCTAATAAATTTTTGTCATATATGATAAGTATTATCTGTTGCTTATCAGTTATTTTTAATAACATACTACACAGAAGAGTGCATTCATTGTGATGTTTGGCATGACTTCCATTTTAAAATGGTAATGACCCACAAACGGGTAAAAGGCTGACAAAGGCATGTTTATTTTTAGGTATTTGATTGTGAAAAGCCTTACTTATTGAGTAATTCATTGCAAAATTCTTTAGAAATTAGTTTTACCTCAGTGTATGGGTTTATATTTTCCACTATCCAGAGTTGCTTTTTCTTCCATGTGACGTTTGTCTTTGCTTCTGCTAGTAGTTTTTCACAGAATCAGAAAAATACCTTGAAGGTTACCTAGTCTTACCTAGTCTAGTCTATTATAAAGAATCCTCTTTCAACATACCCAACAAATAACTAGTTATTCACCCTTTGCTTAAAGACCTCCAGGATAGGGGAACATACTACCTCCTGAACCAATACAATACAAGCCAGAGTTGGCCTCATTGCATCTTACACACCTTATTGTCCTGAGTTCTACCCTCTGGGACAAAAAGGTTTGAGTCTTCTACATGATAACAGTTTTAAAAAATTTGTTTATTCTTTTTATTTTTAACATCATTTAAATATTTTTTGAGTTCTAAATTGTCTCCCTCCAATTTATCACATATATGAAATCATGCAAAACATATTCCATTTTCGTCTATATGCATCTCTTTACTGGGACAAAAGTAAAACAGCCCTTCCTTTGAAGGGAGTTTACAATCTAGTGAAAGGAGGTAGCATGTACAAGTATAAACAAAATGGATACAATCTAATCTTAGGAGGTAGATTCTAGCTGTGATTTGAAGTTAGCTGGGAAATTTAATTGGTAGAGCTAAGAAGGGAGTGTCTTTCAAAATTTAAGGGTTGGGAAGTAGAGACAAAATATCAGATATGAACATCAGCTATCTGGTCAGTTTGCAATGCTTTCCCTCCTTACTGTGTCACCTCTTAGTTTCCCTGACTTCCTTTAAGAGGCAGCTCAAATCTTTCCTTCTCTACTAGAGGCCAGTCCTGCTCCCTTATCCAGAGCTGATAGTGCCTTCCCTTCTGAAACTACCTTATGTCTAGTTTTTTACATGCTGTCTCTTTTAGAATATGAGGTCCTTGAGGACAAGGGAAGTTTTTGGCCCTTTTTGTATCCCCAGAGGTTATCAGAATGCCTGGCAGAGAGGGAACTTAATACTTTCTTATGCTTGAACCCAAGTCTTTTTTTTTTTTAATTATTTTGGAGAGTCTTATCATTCTTAGAAGTGAATAACTTTTTATTTACTGGTTAAATAGATATTTGGTTATCAAATTGAAGAATGAGAAGAAGTATTTTAGATTACATGTTCAAGAATTAAGAGAAAAAGTCCAAAGTCATTTGAAATCTCTTTTTAAAAAAAAAAGCTTTTTTGGTGGTATATCCTCAGGAAGGAAATAGCTAAATCACCTTTTTCCGTTGTTATTCCATGACTGAGGATGTTACTGCTTAGTGATTAGAAATTCATTTTTACTGAGGCAGTAAATTTATCTTGGCAAGTGAAAATGAACTTTAATTATGCTCTTTTATAAAAATTACTTGTAGCCATATTATTACCTCACCATAATATTTGTTTTAATATCAAGCTATGAGCCTCAGACACATTTAATCATATTTATAGATAGCCAGATAAGATTTCTATCTTATATATAAAAAAGGTACACTAATCCACTAAGGATGGTGGAAAAGAGCTTCAGAACAAACTAGTATAAGAATTAAAACTATCTTAAGAACCAGTAAGAATCATTATAGTATAGGAAGTAGGAAGAGTACTGGTTCTAGAGTTAGAAGACTTGGGCTGCATTCTAGAATTGGACACTAATTAGCCCTTGAATGTGTGGCAACTCTTTGTACCTCTCTGAGCCTGTTCCCTCATCTGTTAAACTGGAATAATAATACTCCATAGGCTTGTGAGGAGAGTGCTTAAAGTAGTATAGGAATATTACTGGCAGAATGACCTAGGAGGAATTTGCCACAGTGTAAACACAGTATCAGTCTGTCTTAAATTTTTTTTTTTTTCATTTGTTTAGGGTGGGAAATGAAGAATGAGAAGATACTCTGCTTGAAGTATTAGGAAATGTTAAATACAAAAGATTTCATGAATAAGTGCAAAGTAAAGAAATATAGTATTTAGTAATGCTTGGGATTGCTACTTTGAGGTTGATACATACTTTCCTTCAATACATTAATTTGGTTTAAATTGTTTTGAAGACTTTCACATATTTATGTCCTTTAAATTTAATGTTTAAAATGTTTATACTAAGATTTTTGTAATAGCCTTTAGTTTTAGGGTATGCTTTGCCTTATTTTGAATAAACATTAATTGAACATTCACTACATGCAGGTAGGAACTATAACAGACTGTGAAGAATATACAGATAGCTAATATGAATTCTTTCAGGGGACTTATAATCTTGGAAAGATGAAATGCTTATACTAATAACAATAGCACAAAGTAATATGCAATAGGTGTCATATGAGTGGTCCAAATTAAATGCTTTGAATCAGAGAAAGAACAGATTGCTGTAGATTTGAGAGAAATCTTTAGGAGATATAGTAAACTTTTTTTTTTTTTAAACTCTTACCTTCCATCTTGGAGTCAATACTGTGTATTGGCTCCAAGGCAGAAGAGTGGTAAGGCTAAGCAATGGGGGTTAAGCGACTTGCCCAGGGTCACACAGCTGAGAAGTGGCTGAGGCCAGTATCTAGGCCTGGCTCTCAATCCACTGAGCCAACCAGCTGCCCCCTATAGTAAACTTTTTATCTGTTCAGTGACCCTTCATCCTTCTCAGACCCTAAGGCTTGTAGCAAGAGACTGAAAGCCTTGGTTTTCTTTTTCCTAAGCTGAAGTAAACCTAGAGAAAAGGTATACCTTATTCTACTTTGTTCTACTTTCTGCCCTTCCCATCCCTGCTCTGACCCAGTTCACCCATTATCTAGTCCATTCCATTGAGCCATTTTAAACTCTTTTGGTAGAACTTTATGTCTGATTTGCTAACCTAATGTCTCTCAAGGTTCTGACCTAGGCTATCTTCGCTGTATAGTGTATTCTCTTGTCCTCAGTTTCCATAGATTAAAAAAACGTATCTGTTCATTTGATCTGTGTATTTAACCTTAGTCTCTCCCTGGAACTAAAAGCCAGTGTTATCAACATACAATTGGACAATTTTGTCCTGGATATCCCTTAGGCATCTCAAAATCAGCATGTAGAAAACAACTCATTATCTTCCCCAAAAACATACCCATTTTTTAACAGGCTACTCCTCATCCTTCCAGTCACTTTCAACCTTAGCATTATTCTTGACTTTTTTCTCTTTTACTCATCTCACATATCCAATTAGTTGCTAAGTTCTATTCTTATCATTATATCTTATGAGTACACCTCATTCTCTCCATTCACACAGTACTCTGTTCATACCCTTATTACTTCTTGCCTGGACTACTACAGTAGTATATTTTATTTATTAGTTCATTTACTTTATTTTTTCAATTAATAAGCATTTATTTTTTCTCCTTCTCCCCTATCTAAGTTGAGATGTAGTGAAATAAAGGTAGCATTGGAAAGTTGAGATATTCTAATAAAAGCTAACATTTACATAGTGCCTATTATGTACCAGGTACTGAACTTCTTGAGAAAGGAGTGAAAGTAAATGAATGAAGTAAATCTCAGAGTAGGAAAAGTTGCTGTGAGTGATATGGTGGTAGAGGGAGAATCTGTAAGTTGCAACATATAAAGTAATTTGCACCTTGCTCCAGTGTATTGGGAAACACAAAGGAAAGGGCACAATCATCATTGAAGAGATTCTGGCCAGTGATATTTCTTCTGGTAAGATCCAAATTTCTGTGAGTATAAGAAATTGGAAAGAAGAGCTTAAGTTACTAGTGATCTTTTAATTGCCAACTCTTTTTTCAATCTTCATCCTTTACTTGTTGTTTCCCTTCTGATTTTGGTTGCATTGTTGTTTTTTTTGTACACAAATTTTTTAAATTTAATATAATCAAAATTATTTATTTTACATTTTGTAATTTTTTTCTAACTCTTGTTTGGTTTTAAAAATTTCCCTTTTCCATAGATCTGACAGGTATACTATTCTATGTTCACCGAATTTTCCTATAGTTTCCTTCTTTATATTCAAGTCATTCACCCATTCTGAATTTAGCTTGGTGTAGGATGTGAGATGTTGATCTAAACCTAATCTCTTCCATATTGTTTTCCAATTTTCCCAATAGTTTTTGTCAAATAGTGGATTTTTGTCCCAAAAGTTGGGCTCTTTGGGTTTATCATAGACTGTCTTGCTGATGTCACTTACCCCAAGTCTATTCCACTGATCCTCCCTTCTGTCTCTTAGCCAGTACCATATTTTTTGATGACGGCTGCTTTATAGTATAGTATAATATATATATTTTTTAATATTTTTTATAGTATAGTATAATATCTGGTACTGCTAGGTCACCTTCCTTTACTTTTTTTTTTCATTATTTCCCTTGATATTCTTGATCTTTTGTTCTTCCAAATGAACTTTGTTATAGTTTTTTCTAATTCAGTTAAAAAGTTTTTTGGTAGTTTGATAGGTATGGCACTAAATAGGTAAATTAATTTGGGTAGAATGATCATTTTTATTATGTTAGCTCATCCTACCCATGAGCAGTCAATGTTTTTCCAATTGTTTAGATCTATTTTAATTGTTTGGAAAGTGTTTTGTAGTTGTGTTCGTATAATTCCTGTGTTTGTTTTGGTAGATAGATTCCTAAGTATTTTATATTGTCTAGGGTGATTTTAAATGGTGTTTCTCTTTCTACCTCTTGCTGCTGTGATGTGTTGGAAATATATAGAAATGCTGATGATTTATGTGCATTTATTTTGTATCCTGCAGCTTTGCTAAAGTTGTTGATTATTTCTACTAGCTTTTTAGTTGATTCTCTAGGATTTTTTAAGTAGACCATCATATCATCTGGAAAGAGTGATAGCTTAGTCTCCTCATTGCCTATTTTAATACCCTCAATTTCTTTTTCTTCGCTAATTGCTACTGCTAGTGTTTCTAGTACAATGTTGAATAATAGAGGTGATAGAGGGCATCCTTGTTTCACGCCTGATCTTATTGGGAAGGCTTCTAATTTATGCCCATTGCATATGATGCTTGTTGATGGTTTTAGATATATACTGTTTATTATTTTTAGGAAAGGTCCTTCTATTCCTATACTTTCTAGTGTTTTCAATAGGAATGGATGTTATATTTTGTCAAAGGCTTTTTCAGCATCTATTGAGATAATCATGTGGTTTTTGTTGGTTTGCTTATTGATATGGTCCATTATGAGGATGGTTTTCCTAATGTTGAACCATCCTTGCATTCCTGGTATAAATCCCACCTGATCATGATGGATAACTCTCTTGATCACTTGCTGGAATCTTTTTGCTAGTATTCTATTTAAGATTTTTTGCATCTATGTTCATTAAGGAGATTGGTCTGTAGTTTTCTTTCTCTGTTTTTGATCTACCTGGCTCTGGCATCAGTACCATATTTATATCATAAAAGGAGTTTGGTAGAACTCCTTCTTTGCTTATTATGTCAAATAGTTTGTATAGTATTGGAATTAGTTGTTCTTTGAAGGTTTGATAGAATTCACTTGTGAATCCATCAGGCCCTGGTGATTTTTTTTCTTAGGGAGTTCTTTGATGGCTTGTTCAATTTCTTTTTCTGATATGATATTATTTAAGTATTCTATTTCTTCTACTGTTAATCTAGGCAATTTATATTTTTGTAAATATTCATCCATATCCCCTAGATTTCTATATTTTTTGCCGTATAATTGGGCAAAATAGTTTTTAATGATTGCCTTGACTTCCTCTTCATTAGAGGTGAGGTCTCCCTTTTCATCTTTGATACTGTCAATTTGGTTTTCTTCTTTCCTTTTTTTAATTAGATTGACCAGTACTTTTCCAATTTTGTTTGTTTTTTCAAAGTACCAGCTTCTAGTCTTATTTATTAATTCAATAGTTCTTTTACTTTCAATTTTATTGATTTCTCCTTTAATTTTTATAATCTCTAATTTGGTCTTTAGCTGGGGATTTTTAATTTGTTCCCTTTCTAGTTTTTTAATTAGCATGCCCAGTTCATTGATCTTTGCCCTCTCTAATTTGTTAATACTTGCACTCAAGGATATAAATTTCCCCTTGAGTATTGCCTTAGCTGCATCCCACAGAATTTGATAGGATTTCTCATCATTGTCATTCTCATGAATGAAATTGTTGATTGTTTCTATGATTTTTTCTTTAACTAACTGGTTTTGGAGAATCATATTATTTAATTTCCAATTAGTTTTTGATTTGCCTGTCCATGTGCCCTTAACTAATTATTAATTTTATTGCATTATGATCTGAAAAGGTTACATTTATTATTTCTGCTTTTTTGCATTTGTTTGTCATGTTTCTATGCCCTATTATATGGTCAGTCTTTGTGAATGTACCATGTGCAGCTGAAAAGAAGGTGTATTCCTTTTTGTCCCTATTTATTTTTCTCCACATATCTATGAAATCTAATTTTTCTAGGATTTCATTCATTTTTCTTATTTATTTTTTGCTTTGATTTATCTACATCTGAAAGAGGGATATTTAGATCTCCCACTAGTATGATTTTACTGTCTTATTTCCTTCTTGAGCTCTGCCAGTTTCTCCTTTAGGAATTTGGATGCTATACCATTTGGTGCATACATATTGAGTACTGTTATTTCCTCATTGTCTATACTGCTTTTTATCAAGATGTAATTACCTTCCTTGATTCTTTTAATCATATCTATTTTTACTTTGGCTTTGTCAGAAATCATGATCGCCACTCCTGCCTTCTTTTTCTCATTTGAAGCCCAAAAGATTTTGCTCAAGCCCTTGACCTTAAACCTGTGTAGGTGTACCCACCTCATATGTGTTTCTTGTAGACAACATATGGTAGGGTTTTGGTTTCTAATCCACTCTGCTATTTGCTTCCATTTTATGGGTGAGTTCATCCCATTCACATTCAGAGTTATGATTATTAGTTGTGTATTCCCCAACATTTTGGTATTCTCTCCTAGTTCTACCTCTTCTTATACTATTTCCTTTTTAAACCAGAGGTTTGTTTTAGACCAGTCCCCCTTCTCCCCTCCCTTGATTTACTTCCCTTTCCACCCCCTCCCTTATTATTCCTCTCTTTTTATTTTTTAAGGCCTAATGAATTCCCTCCCCTCTCTCCTCCCTTCCCTTTTTTGACCTCCCCATTCCCCTGCTCCCCTTGATTAATCCCTTCTGACTTTCTCAGTAGGGTTAGATAGAATTCTATATCCCAATGGATATAGCTGCTCTTCCCTCTCAGGGTTAATTCGGCTGAGAGTAAGGTTTAAATATTACCTCTTAATGCTATCTTCCTCTCCTTTTTATAATAGTATTCATCCCCTCCCTTCCCATGCCCTCTTTGTGTGGTATAGAATATCCTATTTTTCTTATTCATTCAAGTTTCTCTTGGTGCCATCTACTATTCACCTCCTTTTTCCCATCCCCACCCCCGTCTCATCTTAGACCATTTAGTGCTCCAATCTCTCCCTGTGAATAATTCTTCTAATTACTATAATAGTGAATACAATTTTTGAAGATTACACCTAACATTTCTCCATATAGGAATACAAATAATTTGATCTTATTAAAGCTCTTAAAGAGGCAAATTTAAATGTTAAGAGTTTTCTTTCTTTACCCTCTGTTTCTTATTTTCATTTTCTTGTTTCTCTTAGTTTTTGTGGTTGGATATTGAACTTTCCATTTAGTCCTGGTCTTTTCTGTGCAAATACTTGGAAATCTTCTATCTTGTTGAATTGCTCATACTTTCCCCTGGAAGTATACAGTCAGTTTTGGTGGGTAGGTGATACTTGGTTATAGACCCAGTTCTCTTGCCTTTCTGAATGTCATATTCTAAGCCTTGCAGTCTCTTAGTGTGGAGGCTGCCAGATCCTGTGTGATCCTGATTGGTGCTCCTTGATATCTGAATTGTCTCTTTCTGGCTTCTTGTAAAATTTTTTCTTTTCCTTAGAAGCTCTTGAATTTGGCTATTATATTCCCGGGGGTTGTTTTTTCAGGGTTTAGTGAAGAGGGTGATGTATGGATCATTTCACTGTCTCTATTGCCCTCTTGTAGTAGAACTTCAGGGCAGTTTTGCTGAATAATTTCTTTTAGTATGGAGTCCAAATTTCTATTAATCTTTTTTTTTTTTTTCAGGAAGACCAATGATTCTCAAATTGTCTCTTCTAGATCTATTTTTTGATCTGTCAATTTCTCAGTGAGATATTTCATGTTTCCTTCTATTTTTTTTAAACCCTTAACTTCTGTGTATTGGCTCATAGGTGGAAGAGTGGTAAGAGTGGGCAAGTGACTTGCTCAAGGTCACAGAGCTGAGAAGTGTCTGAGGCCGGCTTTGAACCTAGTACCTCCCGTCTCTAGGCCTGACTCTCAATTCACTGAGCTACCCAGCTGCCCCCATCTTTCCTTCTATTTTATCAGTCTTTTGACTTTGCTTTATTTGTTCTTGTTGTCTTGAGAGATCATTGGCTTCTACTTGCCCAATTCTGGTCTTTAGAGACTGGTTTTCTGCTATAACCTTTTTATTTTCCTTTTCAGTTTGGTCTATCCTGTTTTCCAGCTGTTGATTTTAGTCTCCAATTTGCTTATCAGTTCTTTTGATTTGGATGGTCTTTCTCTAATTGGGAGTTTCTGTCTTTTAACCTGTTAATTTCCTTTTGAGCTATTTCCCACTTCTCTCACCAAATTGCTTCCATATTTCTCATGATCTCAGATTTGAACTCTTCAGGAGCTTGTGACCAATTTTCATTTTTTGGGGAAGGTTTGGATATGATTACTTGTTTGTTTTCCTCTGCTGTTTGCTCTGTTGTCTGGATTTTTTTTGTGTAAATGTTGTGGAGTGTTAAAGATTTCTTTTTGATCTTTCTCTTTTGGGGTTCTTGTCTCTGGCTTGCCGTTGTTAGCTGGGTGCCCTCTCAGCTTTATCCTCACGCCCAGGGTCTGTCTGTGCTCTTTAAGCTCCTGAGGTCTCAGGTCTAGTTGTTCTCAGGATCAAGCCTCTTGATGGTCCCCTTGCTTGTTCCTCTACCTGAAGCTCCTTTAACAGTCTCGGGGTGCTGCTTCCACAGTCACACACTCCTCTGCACTGGGTCCCCACCCAAGGTCCGTGTCTAGGCTCAGGGTCCACGTCCGAGCCTGAGCTCAAGGTCTGTGTTCAAAGTCTGGTTCTTTAGCCTCTTGGGGTCTTAAGTCTTGCTGCTCTCAGGAGCAGGCCCTGGTGAGCTGCCAATAACTTAATGAATGCCCCAAACTTGCTCTAACTCATGCGCTGGCTTTGGCACTGTAGGTGGTGGTGGTGGGGCGGGGGTTGCTCAGCTCGTTTTTTAGTGAGAGCTGTTTTACCCCTTTATAGCATGGAAATGCCCCGATTCCACGTACATTCAACGCTGTGCCCTGTTGTGGGGTCCCTTCATTGGTCTGGATTTGTTTTTATGTCTTCCTGAGAAGTTCTATATGTGTGGGTTAGGAGAGGTTAAGCAGCTGCCTTTTACTCTGCCGCCATCTTAATCCGGAAGCCCTACAACCTCTTCTTTGTCTCTTGCACACAGTTCCCCTTTTTTTGAAAAAAATAAGTTACATGTTTAATGCCATTCAACAAAATAATGACAGATTGAGTACAAAGAACCCAGGTCTCTTAACTCCCATTATACCACACTTCCTGACAGGTTAGCTAGCTTTGGACAGATACATTTATTACTGACTTTCAAAGTCATGCTCCCAAGGAATGTCTGGATCTCTGAGGTTCAAGATACTCTGTGGGTCTTTTTTTTTTTTTAATATGAAAAATTTAATTTAATTAATTAAATTTGAGTATTTTTACATGGTTACAAGATTTATTTTCTTTCCCTCCTTTTCCCCCACCCCCTCCCATAGCTGACATGCAATTCCACTGTGGTTTATATGTGTCATTGATCAAGACCTATTTCCATATTATTGATACAATTCCTATTTTGGAGAGGCATTAGAGATCCTGAAGAGTGGAGAACATGTCTAGTTCTTCATCTTGTGGGTCACTTAACCTGGATCCCACATTTATTTGTCAAACCATGACATTTCTTTCTCTCTCTAATGTCCCCCTTCCACCCCCCCCCCCCATTCTCTTTTCCTACTCAACCACCAGCCTAGTTTAGTGCTTTGTTACTTCTGAGTCAGTGTGATACAGTGAAAAGAGCATCAACTTTGGAGTCAGGATATAGGTTCAAATTGTTCTCTACCTGTGTATACGCTTAACCTCTCTGGACCTCAGTTTCCTCACTTTTAAAATGATTTATATCCTCCTTCCCTTTTTTCTTCTCTCTCTCCCTTCTTTTCCTGTCTCCCTCCCTCTTTTCTTTTTTTCTTTCCTCCCTCCTTTTTGTCACAGGGCTCTGGGGACCTCTCCTTTTAATAGAAGGTCTGCCTTGAGACCTTCCCCCCTTTTAATGAGGTCAGGGGTTATTTCTGTGATGGGCTCCCCACAAACTTCAAGAATTACTTAGACCCTGCTAAGAATGACCCCAGGCTGCTCTTTGCTATGCCTGGGCTGGATTTAGAACCATTGGTTCTGGAGGCTACTTCTGGTTCTGATTCTGAGAATGTACCCACCTAATGCTTCCAGACTTCTCTCCCAAACTGGGCTCAGGGAATCTATCCAGGGGTTAGTGGAAAGCTCTTCTATAACCTAGCTTGAGTGGAGAGTGCAGTGCCGGACACCCTACCCCAGTTTATCTTGCAGCAGTGGGCCATGAAGAAAGCTTGGACTTGTCTGGGCTTGGGTGCTGCAGGGTTTGGGTGGGAAGTGGAAGTAGGGCTAAAACAAGCTTCCTGGGGCCCTCTACATACAACTGTTTTGTGTTTTCTTTATACATGCTTGGGCCTGTCTATTCCAGAATCTTTTCAGGATATTCAGGTCCCTCTCTGACTTTGTGGGTGGTATGGGAATATAATTGTGATGCTGACACTTAGTAGAGGTGTATGAGGGTATGATTGGTAGAGCAACTGGGTTCTTGCAGTGATCTCTCTCTCTTGGGGTTAGACCCCCTCCCTCTATTATTGAAATTTAAAATCATACGTGCTTGACCATTGCTATCTCAAAATGAAACCATTTCACAATTATTGTGTGTCTCAAGTAATTTGTGCACAACCTTGGCTTTTTAATTCTACACTGCCCTCTGAGCAAAGTCTACAATAAAAAATTACTGGCTACTTAGTCATTGAACTTATCTCTTTGATATTAGGGTTTTATGTTTCAGGCAGGAATTCTGTTAGGGTAGAGTGGTAATATTTACCTACTTAACCATTAGGAAGATTTGTTAATGTTTTATAAAACATTGGGAAAGGGAAGGAAGGGAAGGGAACAAGCACTTATTAAGTATCTGTTATGTGGCAGGCACTGTACTAAGCACTTGACAAATATTATCTCATTTGCTTCTCACAACATCCCTAGGAGGTTGGTGCTATTATCCCTATTCTACAATTGAGAAAATGAGGTAGATAGAGGATAACTGTGATTTGTCCAAGGTAGTAAGATCAAACCTATGATTTTTCTTTCCTTTTTAAAAAAAATTAAACTCTTGCCTTCTGTCTTAGAATCAATATAATGTGTTGTATGTAACCAATACAACCCAGGATCACATAGAAAGTATCTGAGACTATATTTGAAACCAGGACCTCCCACCTAGATCTCAATCCACTGAGTCACCTAGTTACCTCTTGGACCTATGATTTCAGTGGTGCAGGGAATCATCAAATGAGGAAAATCCCCTACTAGTATCATTGGGCACCTTATAGTTTTCTCAGAAACTTTTGACTTGATAGAACATATTAAAGAACTGCATGATTTTTAAAGACACATTTTCTGTGCCATGTGAGCTCAGTATAATACTTGGAATTTATAAGCTCCAGCTGAAGTACTAACTTCTAACAGTGTTCATGCTAAATATAATTTAAGTGACTTAAACTATGTAACTGTTGGTGTCAATCTTCTTAAGGTTATGGTTTTGGAAATGGTCTTCTCACAAGTAGTGGACATGCAGGTTTCATTATAAGGTATTCAACAACAATTACTCATTAAATAAGGTCTGACTATATGGATTTATTTAGGAGTAACAGAGTAAAAAATAATAATAGAGCAGAGGAAATGCTAGAGTAACTTTGACCACAGAGAAACATAAAAATTGTAGCAGGCGAGTCCAGCCCTGAAATATCCCAATGTATTCTTTATCCCTGAGCTATAAGGCTGGTCTTTTTACCCTCCTAGCCCTGGCTAACCCTAGAGGGTATTGTGGCTACAGCCATTTATTTGACTGGAACTCAAACTCCCTCGTTTTGTAGAGCAGCCTTGATGTTTTGGTCTCCTTATAGTCTATAACCTCTGTTACTCTGTAGGCAAAATTACTTCTCTGCTGTCTGCTTCCCATCTGATTCTCAAGAGTTCTCCTGTTGTTTGAAGTTACTTTTCTGCTATTCATGGGCTACTGAAACAAATGACAACCTCTTTTAGCATAAAGCAACGTTTTTGCAGAATGCTCAGAAAATGTTAGTTTATTTCAAGAACAAGTAGTTCCCAGTGGTCTGTTCTGAGTTTCAAATGAGTTTCTCCTTAAGATGTAGATATTAAAGGCCATATAATCTTTCTTTAAGTTAGCTCTTAAAATAACAATGGATTCTCTTTTGTCTAATCAGTTCTTAGAGAAGTCAGATTTTTTTCTTACCACAAAGCAGTTCTGAAGCTTGTCTTTCCCCCTCTTTTTCCCTTCTCAAAGTAGACGGAACAGCAGAGGGCCACCCAGGGACTAATGAAAGATTTCCTTTCTTACAGGCCATAGGATGGTACTACAGTACAATTAGTGTAGTTGACTCTTCAAATTGCAGTGGATTCAGCTTCCTCCAGTGAGCCAGGCAACTCTAAGCATAGTAGTACCTCTCTTCCAATCAGCATGGCTCCCAGCAAAAAACAGCTGCAAATTCTTCCTGTTAGCTTTGCTTATAGCTTTTAATTTGTGTCTTCTGTGAGTGGCTTTTATTTTGGATTAGTCTGCATTCTGTCTTCAGCTTCTTCCTATGCTCAAATTTTATACCTTCCCCTTTTACTACTACTTTTCTGCTTGCTTCTTCCTATTGAATCTTCTTTGACTTTTAATGCCTTCTATCAGTATTTCCTCATAAGCAATATTCATCTGTAGCTTATGATGTGAAACTCAGCAGTGTTAAATTTTTCTCAGGTGTGATCAACAGCCCTTAAAAATTCCCACAATCTCCAAATATTTGCTGTTTTTGCAATTTCTCAATTGTAACCTTTAAAACTGTGGAATCAAGTCATATGACATTGAGTTGATACACTGGCAACCATAGTTATTACTCTACTGTCAGACAAGTCCTTTCAGTGCATTCATCAGAGGGATAGTTCTTATTTCATCCTTAGAGCAGTATGTATCTTTGCACATGTTATTTGAGAAGTGGTATCTTTTTAAATCTTTGATTTTCAGTTTTTTAAAATTACACAAATGTTCTTTTTCTGGCCTTTCAGCAATCAAAGTGTTCATATAGGAAGTACTACCTTCCATAGGCATTAAGAAAATTTCATTGCAAGGAGATACATTTTAGACCCATTAAGTATGGCTTGAATTTTAGCTGAACTTCAAAAAAAGCTAAGGAAATCAGGAGGTGGAGGCGAGGAGGAGAACATTGCAGGAATGGGGTACAGCAGTAAAAATGCTCAAAGTGAAGAGATGTAGTAGTTTGTTGTTTGAGAAGCAACAAGGAGACCAGTGTCACTGGCATAAGAAGACTGGAAAGGTGGTGCTGAGAGGGTACAGGGCTTTGAAAGCTAAACAGACGTTTTATATTTAATTCTAGAGATGATAGTGAACCATTGGAATTTATTCAGTGGGGGCGAATGCCCACATGAGCAGATCTGGGCTTTAGGAAGATCACTTTTGACAGTTATGCAGAGGGTATTGGACTAGAGTGTGGAGAGACTCATGGCAGGCAAATGAACCAACAGGCTATGGCAATAGTTCAGGTAAGAGATGATGACAATTTGTACCAGTGAAGTGTCACTTCCACATCTCCCATTTCTCTAAAGACAGCCTTCTCATTTCCTATTTATTGGCTGTACTCTTCTGGACTTTACTAATAATATTCCTTGAAACCTCATTATCCTGCAAGATCACAACAACCCTGAAACTTAAACCTTGTCAGTACCCACTCTTCCTTGGGTCCCTTCCATCCTCTGATCAGAGGATATGGAACCTGGATAGTGGGTGATGGAGATCTTTCACTTCCTCAACCACTTCTTCCCATTAGGTTGTGATCTCCTTGAGGATAAGGATGCCCTTTTGCCTTTCCTTGTTTCCCTAGTACTTAATACAGTGTTTGGCATTTAATGTTTATTGACTGATAGAATGGATGATAGTAATGCCTGGATAGAAGTGAGTATATGTGAGAGATGATGGATGATAGTAATGTCTGGATAGAAGTGAGTAAATGTGAGAGATGTTATGAAAATAAACGCAATGGACTTTGGTAGTGGTTTTGGATCTGGGGAGTAGTGAGTGTGAGAGAGCAAAGAGTTGAAGGTGACACCTAGGTTGTAAGCCTGTGTGACTGAGGATAGTAGTATCCTTGATAGTAGTAGAGAAGTGAGGAAGAGAAAATGGTTTGGAGTTGGGGATAAAACACTGAATATGGTTTTGAAAATGTAGATTTAAGATATCTATACTATATCTAATTAGAAGTGTTGAGTAGGTAATCAGAAGTGCAAGCCTGGAGGTCACCAGATATTAGGTTTGGATAAGTAGGTCTAAGAATCATCAACATAGAGATTATAATTGAATTGGGAACTGATGAAATCAAAATAGTATAGAGGTAGAAGAGAAGAGGGCCTGAGAAGAGAGCCTTGTTGGATACCCACCTTGAGTAGATGTGACCTGGATGAAGATCCAGCAAAGGAAATTTGAATGGTTAGATGACTAAAAGAATCAGGAGAGAGCAGTGTCACAAAAACCTAGAGAAAAGACAGTATCAAAGAGAAGAGTGTTAAAGACTTGTAAGTCTGACCATGTTACCCCTTTCTGATACCCCAATTCAATACTCCTTAAAACCTCCACGATCAAATATAGAATCATGTTTTATCTTATTTATACATAGTTGTTTGTAGCTTCTTGAAGGTAGGGACTATCTTTTGCCTGTCTTTTTATACCTAGTGCTTTTCATGGTGCCTGGGACAGAGTGTAGGCACTTAATAAATGCTCATTGACTATTACTAATTACTCCAAAGAGTATCAGCAGAGGCAATCTATCTGAATTCTTTTCATCCATGACCATTTTTGCATATGTAGCAGCTTGAAATAAAGAGAATAAATAGTACCTGAGTAAGAGCTGACAGATTTGAGAAAATAAAAAAAGGTAATGTCAATTGTTCTCTAATAAGTGCTGGACCAGGAAAGTTATGCTTAGTTAGAAGTGGCCAAATTAGTGTGACCTCAGAGCATTTTCTGGTAAGGGTATGCCAGTAAAAGCTTATTGCTTGATGAAGCCAAAGGAGTAGGATAAAGAAAGCAAATAAATTGTGAACAGTGGAGACGATTACATTGCTATGTTCAGCAATGTAAATAAATTGCACTGTACTGGACTCTCAGGAACAATTTGGAACTGAATACATCAGGAGGGAGAGACATGTTTGACGGGGACTTTGATATGCACTGTAACTCAGGTTTATCTTGATTGCAGGATAGAAAGCAAGGAAGAAGCTTTGGGAACTTGGGAAACCAGGTGTTGATATCGTTAGTTATTAGTTTCTAGAGAAAAGATGGCACATTCTTATTTTTGTTTCTCCTTATTGCCCATCTATTACAATGTTTCTGTTACTTTTACTTAAAGAAATTTTTATGATGTGCTTTCTACTATAAAAGGCACTTGAGATACAAAGATGAAATGCCACAGTCTATCCTTAAGGAGATCTCAGTTCAGTATGGAGGATATGATTTATGGTATGTAAAGGTGAAAGAAATATCCACGTGAAATATAAAATGATTAAGAAGAGATTTACTATGTGTATATCTGATAGTTTTTCAAAACAATTGTACTTTGAGCTTTTGATATTTTTCATGAGTACCACATGTCGTTTATCCCTCTCACTGATTAAAATATGATTGTTTTTTTCTTTGATAGATTTTCAGCAGACCTCACTTCTGTCTTCCTATGAAATTATAACACCTTGGAGATTAGTTAGAGAAAGGAGAGAGGCCCCTAGGCCCTATTCAGCACAGGTAGGTTACCTTTTTTTTAAATTGCAGTTTACATCAGTTTTTAAAAACTGGTAATATTTCGTGTCATTTTATCAGTCATTTCTGAGACTAAAAATTAAACCCTTCCCTGCTCCCTCTCTATATTTAAACTTCTCTTGGTGATAATTCATGTCTTTATGTTTAAAAAAAATTTATCCTTTTCCACCTTTTGAATCAATCAAGTTAGAGTTGTTTTAGCATTTTTTCTTACATGTATCTTTCGGATTTGGCATTGGTTTTGGTCTTTGCTTGAACAAGTCAATGGCCTTAAATTGTACACAGGCAACTGATTCTAAAAGGAATCAATCAACAAGCCTTTATAGAGCACTAATTAATTTTCTAGGTTATGTGTTAAGCTATGGGTATACAAAGTCAAAAGTGAAAATAGTCTATGATCTTATGTTTACATTCTAACATAAGACACAACATCTATGTATATGCATATAAGGATTTATATTTATGTATAAGCATATGTGTATATGTGTTTGAGATATACCAAATGAATACAAAGTAGTTGTGGGAGGGAGGGAAGTAGAATCTGGATGGACTAGGAAAGTCTTCATATAGCACATGACTGTTGAGCTGAATTTTGATTCTAAGAGTTGGAATTGAGGAGGGAGTGCATTCTAGATCAGCTGCTTAGGCAGTGAAAAGGCATGGAGACAGTACAAGTGTTGTATGTATGGAAGTGCTAGTAAATCAGTGTAGCTGGGATAGGGGAATTCATGTAGGAACATTATATATAAGATTGGAAGGGTGGGAAGGGCCAAGATTGTTAAGAACTTGAAATTCTAAGCAGAAAAGTTTATATTTGATCCTAGTGGAATAGGGAGCATTGGATTTTTTAGAGTAGTAAGTTAACATGCTCAGACCTGTGTACTTCATTTGTAATGGAGGGATTAGAATGATTTCTTTGACTACTTTAGTTTCATTTTGGGGGTGATATTTTTCAGTATTTGTCTCATCTATCTGGTATCTTCCCACTATTGAAGAAAGTATTTCTGATATATTAGTGTTAGATTTTTGTGTAGTCTATGAATCTTTAATCATTTTAATTTCTTAACCTTGAGCAATATATTTTTTTTGACAGAGGTTCATGGTTGTTTATCGAATATGAGAGTGACCATGGTTAAACTTGTACTTCTTAATCCATCCCCCCCCCCCCCCCCCCCATGATAGTGCTCAGATTTGCAGGGTATTTTTTGTTATTCTTTGTGTGCACTGGAATATCATATTCTATTCTAAAAAGACGAACAGATCCATGCAATTTCCTTATGATTATTTTTAAATTCTGCTTTCTGCTATACTATATTTTAAGTTTTTTGCTTGGTTATTGCTTTTAAGGAGTTCAGTCATTGTTACATTATCACTCTGGTCTTTAAAAAATTTTTTTCAGATTCATTTTTGATAGTAGATACTTATATTTTCTTCTATTTCCCCCCAGTCTTTTGATATTGTTATAATAATAATGTTTATTGTCTCTTGAAGCCATTAAATCCTGGTTGCTCCATTCAGTATTTCAGTCTGATACTTTTTCAGGTTTTTTTCCCCTGAACCCTCATTTCATTTCTAATTTCATTTTTTCATTTCTTGTATAATTTCATCCACACTATTGTAGTTCTTATTTGGCAAAGCTATCTTTCCCCCTCAAGCTTTACTCCGTAGTTGTTGTAGAATTGCATTCTTCTAGGTTTACCTCTTGGCCTTTTCTTAATCTAAGAGATGCCATTTAGATTCCAGAGATCATTTTGGTCTTAGTCCTTCACCATAACCCTCCTTCCTCTGGTTCTTAACACAGAATTGGCCCTGTCTCTTACTATGGCTATCAGTTCTTTGAAGGTTGCATGTTTAGGCCCTGCTCCCTTTGTAGATTCAGGTTGGGATCAGCCTTCAAGTCCATGATTAATGGTGCTTGTGATAGTTCCGTAACTCCCCTTGCCCCTTGAGAACTGGATGGAAGATTTAAAGTTTGTTTGTAAAAACTTGTGCTGGCTTCCTGGTCAGCCTCCTTTCCCCACCTTTGATAGTGTGATTATTTCCCTGAACTTATTATGGTTTCTCTGGGATGTCTTTTTCTCGTTTTTGGCTGATTTTGCCTGTCCTCACATGGGCTTCTCTGGCACACACACATTCTTTTTGCCTCCATTGATTTTACCTCTTCTTTGGTTGGGTTCCCTAGGTGAGACTCTTCTGCTTGCCTCTCTAGGCTCTTGGTTATCTTTATGAACTGTTCTGGACTGGATGAAAGATCTTCTGCTTCTTTTTATTTCCTTTATCAATGGTCTTTCTGGGGTAATTTTCCAATATTTCTGAGCAATATTCCCAAATATACTTTTAGTATCCTCCCTTACTCATTGATTTAATTTAATAAAATTCTTGGTAGAATTCCTATCCATCTTCTGCAATGTATTTGACTCAAACTATAGTTATCTTCATGGCAATCTTTTAACTTACCCTCTTTTTGAATAGTACAATTCAAGATTGAGTGTCAGTAAGTGTATTTTAATAAATCCTTTTTCAATGGATAATAACTGTGAACATTAACATTACTGCCCTATTTTCTTGGCTCTGCCACTTTTTTCAGGAGTAGCAGGGGTTGCACAAAATTAAGGATTAATTTGTATTTTTTTCTGGCCAGCTAAATGATGTTGAGCCTCTTTGTACTTAACTAGACTGCTCCTCTGAAGTTGATTGTTCACCATAGGGTTTTACATTAAAATGCTTTTCAATAAGGTGGAATCTGCCAGAGAGGTTTGTTCTCCATTGACTTAATCTTTAAGAACTCCAGGTTGACCATGAATCACAATTAAACATTGGAATGAAGATTCTTGTGACAAATGTTAATGTGGCTTGGTAAATGGTAAGAGTTGGGACTGGGAACTGGAATCTAGGTTTTTTTTTTTTTTTAATTGTAAATCCTATGTTCTTTCTTCTATACTAAACCACTTCCTTTTAAGGATGGTCAGAGTATATCCTTAGTGTCTTGAATGCCATTGCTGTTTTCTTCTTAGATATCATTTGGTGAAAGTATTAGAAGCAGAGTACTGAGCTCTATTGATCTTTATTCTAATTTAGGATGTATCTTTTTGTGATTTGATGACCTAAGTAATTACCTGAGAGGCAACATTATTGTAATTCATTATTTCTTTTTCTCCTTTTAGGACCAGGTGTCTTATGTCATTCAGGCTGAAGGAAAGAAACATGTTGTTCACCTGGAAAGAAATAAGTAAGAAACATTCTATAGTGATTTTTTTTTTTAATAGTACTTTCTTCCCCCCCCCGGTATAGGACAGGTATTTACTTCCTCTTTGCAAAAAAAAGAACGCTTCATAGACAAAATGCTCATAAGTGTTAAAGATAGCTGAGGCTCCTTGAGTCTATTCCCATCCTATCTTGAGAAAGGTATAGCCTTGGAAAACTCCTACTGCTGTCTGTCAGCTCTAACTATGGGATTCATTCAGAGTCCCTAGTCCTTTATAAGTGCTTAATAAAATTTGTTGACTGACTCTTGACATCCCAGACTCACAAGGTTGAGTTCAAGGCTGGTAATGTCTGTCTTAAGATTGCTGTTCAGTTACCTATGCTCACGAAAATAAACAAAGTAGAAGACCTAAGCCAAGGACCAAGGATCTGGTCTTGGGTTTATCTAGGTAGCACATGTGTTTGCTGCTATGTACAAAGCGGTTATTTGGTAGTACTTTCTGAGAAGTTTAGGTTTTCTTTCTAATTAGGTTTTGCTTTAGTTATGTAGGATTTAAATTAATGTCTAACACTACAAGAATTATATTTTATAGAGTTTATTAATAATCACTCAAAGTAGAAGGAATAAAAAGGAAATAAAAGTAAAAAAACCTAATTATCTAACAAAATTAAAACCACGTGAGCAAGTTCTCCTGCTCTTGTCTTACCTCCCCTCCACACTGCACTGTCACTGAAAGAGGGAACGAGAGGCAGGGCTACATCAAACTTATATCCTCCCTTCATCAGCATGTAATGTGAGAAGGAACATGGGATACTGGGAATAGGAGTTCTAGGGTACAGAAATTAATTACATGACCCCCCTCCTGTGATTCCCATGGGAAATGAGCATGTAGAAATCTCTCAGATTTACATTCCTAGTTTCCCCATGGAATCAGTACACATTATATCTTATAACTTATATCTCTAAAGATCTTTAACTAGAGGTACATATAATGCACTTTCTAAGAGGAAATTACAATAATTTGGAGATAGAAGGGAAATAAAAGAGAAAGGTAACAAAACCAATGATTGCTAGGCACATTGACAAAAACCCAATTAGGGGACAGTCCCCTTTGGCATAAAAGTATACATTCAAAATAAATGTGTTCAACCTCCCACAGTTCAGTTTCACTATATCCCAAAGTTCATTCTGGAGCTTTTGGTGCAGTGTGTGGTTTCTATAGGCATCTTCATTGCGCCTTCTCCAAACAGTTCATTTTCTGGATTTGGGGAGGTTGGAAGTTTCTTACCCTAAAATTACTTTCAAACAAGAAAAATTTTAATAAAACTAGAATTTTATGACAATTCTACAATCCTTCCTGAGGAAGGTGTTGACAAACACACAGATCACTCAGGGATACATGGCTGAGTTACGAGGTATGTAAATCAATTGTTAAAAGGAAGTCAAAAACATAAAAAAACAACAAATAGAAGAAAAGGAAAAAAATAAAAATTAAATAGTATATAAAAATTCTGAGTAAGTAAGAATAAGCCCATAACAGGTCCTAGAATCAGGGCCCAATAAAGTGATTTATGTCCCACAAGCCTGTAGGAGCATTGCAGCAATATGCACTTACCCAATCAGCAGCCATAACTACAGAAAATTGTCACAGTATGAAAGACAGAAAAGGGACTAGATTTTTGCAATAAATGGGGAATAAATATCATTCCCTGGTCTGATTTTTACCTTCCCTTTCAGGAATATGGGAGCCAAGATTATAGCCAAAGTGAGGTATTTTGTCTGAACCTGGCACAGGGAAATCTTGGCTCTGAGGTTGTGTGATAATGAGATTAAATCTACCTTGCCCATTCTCAAATCTAATCACCAAAAATGTAAACAACTCCACTTAACTCACAAGTTGGAAAGTCTGTGACCCACAGTGTGCTAGAGGGAGTGATGAATAAGAATTTACTGATTGCCTCCTGGCATTCCTAAGAAAAGCTTCTGTTGTGATTGGACATGTAAACTAAGAGGAAGGCACAGGAAGTGATGCAAAAGAAGCCCCTTAAAAGAGAGTTCAGTGAGTTCAGTTTTTTTCTTCTTTTTGTTCCTGACTTGGACCTGGAGGAGCACTGGTCCTGGGATCCTGAGACCTTGGTGAGACTGTTCTTAAATCTTTCCCTTAGAACTACACATGGTGAGTGAAGAAGACTAACTACCGTAGCCTCTGGAGGGGCCCTTGATTGGGAGAAGCCCTTGTGACTAAACCCCTTGTTGATTGACTTTTAGGCTCTCTGACTGGGCCTCTGGAGCCCTGCTTGAGTAAAACCCAGACTTGAATACAAATTTGGTTAAGTTAGATCTTATACTCTACCCTCTTCTCATCTCTCTACTTCCACTCTCTCCTATATTTTGTAAATAAATTACTAAAATCATTTTAGGAATTGGTATTCAGTTCCTTGGCAACCACACCTTTAAATATTAATAGTTCAATCAAATATCCAATAAAAAAAAAACCCTTTTCCCTCTTACAGTTGTCAAACAGCCATTTCCTCGAACCCCAAAACAAGTCCTCTGTCTTGGTGCAGATTCTCATCAATCCCACCAGGATTAGTTGGTCTCCTTGACCTTGTGCTTCCTGGCACTGTATAATGGCTCTTTTGTGATCCCTTCTCCTGGAATTTAGACACAATCATTAATCAAAGTCCCATAATATTTAATAACCAATGGCAGGTTTCCATAGTCTAAAGCTTTTGGACATGCATTAATATTAGGGCTAGTGGATATTGTAAACTTATATTAGTGCAAAAATCAAAAAACCATTAATACTGGTAACATGTTCTTTACTAAAAATGAGAGAAAAAAGAAAACTCAAATATTCTATTGCACATATAAAGAATACAATTATACATTTTTGTTATTTAAACTATAAATATTGTCAAATTATGGGTTTTTTTTTCTCGAAGTGACACACCACCTGAGTTATGCTAGTTTTTTTGGCGATTTTTGAAACACCAAGCTCAAAAAGTTGCCCATCACTATCTAGATCATTCTACTTTGGAAGGGTAGAGTAAGCTGAAGAGTTACAAATATTTAAAAAAAAAACTGTTCAGGGGTAACCAAGCCCTTTGGGAAATCCTATCCCCTCCTAGATAAGATTACCCATCATGAGGTAACCAAGCCCCTTGGGAAACCCTCTCTCCTTTGGTATGAGACTGTAACAGCCATAAAAGGCATACCTTTATATGTCACATCTATTACAATGTGGAAGCAAGAAATACAATAGTGAAAATCATTTCTGATGTCTCATCCATTACATTTTTATAAATGTGGAGGTGGGGAATACAATAGTGCCATTGTGCTTCACTTCAATTACTAAATGGACCCTTACCTTTTGTTATAAACAACTCAAAGGCAGGCAAATGATTAGTCAGAGGGAATAGTGCTCCTGGATATCTAAAAAAAAATCACTTATGAAGACTCCTTAAAATCAATTTAAAAATTTAGGTCATTAAATTCTCCAAAGTTGGTATATAGGTTGTAACCAATTTGATGGAGTCCATCATTCATCATCCATGTCACAATTAACAAAGGCAAAAAAGAAACAAAAGGCTGTTTAGGCAACATATGACCTCGATGGATCTGGTGACAAAGCATCCATAAGGACCTATGGTTTTGCCACAGAAGAGGGTTTGCACAAATTTTTTATGGACTTTTACAATGGTATTTTCTCCAGTCTAGTCATAGAGGAAGGTACAAATAAAGACAGTGTAACAGCACATATAGCTAATGACCAAAACACAGTAATTTAAAGTGACATAGTATAACAGAATATATTAGATTAGAGCAATATGTGAATTTAAAAAACAAAATTAAATTACAAAACATTCAGGAAATATATGTGGCAGGATACAGGCACTGAATTCGAGAGTCCTTTTCTCCAATTCCAATAGCTGCATTATAGAGACTTCTTCACTATTTGGAGGGGAACAAACTGAAACAGTTAGCAATGGAGTCTGAAAAGCTAAAAATTCACTTCCAGATTCTTTAAGGTTCCTTCCCCTCCCCAGTATCATCACCCATCTAGATTCCTTTGGTCACACCTCTGGAGTTCCCCATATCTGCACTGGGCGTAGTGTGTACAAATCCCATATTGGGTGTGCTGCAGAGACAGGGCAGGCCAAAATGGCAAGGGAGATGAATTTTCCCCCAGAATCTCAGGATTACTGAAGCTAATCACAAGGACAAGTGCACTCAGGAAGAAAGTAAGTAGTAGTAAGAAAAGATACCCCAAAACTTTGAGCTGTGCGAGCTCAGTAATGCTTTCCTGAAATGGGAGCTGTTTGAGATAGGCAGGAAACTTATTAAATTGTTTGCAAATCTACTACTTTTTAGGAGGTGGCCCTAGCCTAGTATGTACTGGCTAGGAGTAAACACCTCACAAGGCTAGTAGATGGAGACATACCCCTATCAGCCTTTGAATGGAGGGCAGCTAAAAGGCTTTAGCCCGAGGATAAGTTAGTGAGGGGAAACAAAACTTTTTATTTTGGGCACAGTGAAGGTAAAAACTTGTCAAAGCTGTTTAGCTGAGCTGGTCTAGGAGAGCAAAAAGGGTTTTAGCAGCTACTATGCTTGAGACCCACATGGGGGTTTAGGAAAGGCCTTAAAGACAGAGCAAACTTCTAGGAGTAAGATAAGGTAAACGTTCTTAATTTAACCCAATAATTAATACTTTCCAATAACAAAAAAAAAACTGAGCTGCAAGTATTAACTTTCTTCAACACTTCAGGATTCTGGCCTGCAAGATGGTAGCTTTTTGGGGGAATCAGGGTTGCTTCCCCCAGGTGAAAGGTGTTAGGAGAGTTAGAGGCTAATTTGTGTACACACACAGGGCTTACAAGGCAGCAATAAGCACTCAGCTGTTAGCAATGGAAGGGGTAGAGGGAGGGTGTGTTATACTTCAGCAGCTTGCAAGCACCCTGGGCCAGGGTATTCAAGAGAAGTAGTGAGGTGGCCCGCAGTAGGCTCAGAAAGGACCCCCAGGCAGGGTTTGGTCAAATGTGGGGGGTAGCAGCAGGAGTGTCAGGAGCAGCAGCACAGCTCAAGTTGGGGAGGGAGGGCATGTGAAAAGACCACAGCAGGAGAGAAATTCTGTTTTTTTTCAAACTAATCTAGTTAGGTCCCTTAGTAAGGGTCCTAAAGTCCAGACTTCATGGTTGCCAAAACATAAGATTTGGATTAATGTCCAGTAACTCAAAGTATTAATTTTATAAAGTTTATTAATAATCACTTGAGGTAGAAGGAAAAAAAACTAATTATCTAACAGAAAATAAGACCACGTGAGTAAATTCTCCTGTCACTCACCTCACACCACCTCCACAAAATGAGATCAAGGGAGAGGAGGGAGAGGGAGAAGAGAGAAAGAAAGAGAGAGAAGTAGAGAGAGAGAGACGCTTATATCCTCCCTACATCAGCAAGTAATGTGAAAAGGAACATGGGATGCTGGGAATTGGAGTTCTAGGGTACAGAAATTAATAATACAGTTAATTGGTAAATAAAACAAATAGTATTAATAGCAGTTCTTCTGCTGTTAAGAAATTATGAGGGAAAAAGTAAATTATTCATCATTTCTTTCAAAACTTGAATAAGAAAATGGGTTTCAATTTCAGGAAGAGAATGTTAAGATACAAGGAAAAGATTTCGGACAAGCTGTGAAGTAGGTTAAGTTATTTTCATTGCCCTTCTGTCTTTTCTTTCTGGGACTGCTTATCTTTGGCACCTTTTCTCTAATCTAATCCCCAGCGTTTTTATAGCATTCTCTTCACTGGTCAGAGCCTCTTATTGTGACTGTAATCCATGGCCAATGTCCTTTTCCTTCAAAAGTCACTCCTAATTAAATTTTCTATTCCATTCATGAGCATATCTCAGGAAGAATGTATAAAATAAGCATTTTATATTAAGATATTAGCATATCTCTGATAGAGCTTTGACATTTTAGAATTCAGCAAGATTTTAATCACATTCCTTCCTCCTTTACTTCCTTCTTTCCTTCCTTCCTTTGTTCCCTTCTTTCCTCCTTCTTTTGTATTTTATTTTCAGGCCTACATAATCTCCCTTTCAGTTTTCTCACTCTCTTCCCCCAATTGAAAAAAAAAAACAATAAAACTAACCTCCCTGTTACAAACATTTATATTCACATAAAACAACTTTTTAAAAAGTCTCAATATGCACTCAGTATGCCCCCTTTCTGGAGGAGGTGAGGGTAGCATTTTTCATTCTGACTCTTTGATATTGTGTTGAACAGAGTTTTGGGCCTTTAGGAATTGTTCTTCTTTACAATGCTATTATTGTATAAATTGTTCTCCCTGGTTCTGCTCATCTCCCTCTGCATCATTTCATATAATCTTTCCAGGTTTCTTTGAAGCTATCATTTCTTATCACACAATAATGATCTAATTATACTTATATACTATAACTTATTTAGCTATTTCCTAATTGCTGGGCATCCTGAGTTTCTAATTCTTTGTGTTGCTATAAATAGTTTTGTATATATGAGACCTTTTCCTCTTACTTCAACCTCTTTGGGATATAGAAAGGGTTGTTATTGTTGTTCAGTCATTTCAGTTGGGTCTAATTCTTTGTGATCTCACTTGGGGTTTTCTTGGCAAAGATACTGGAATGATTTGCCATTTTCTTCTCCATTAGAAAGGACATGCATAATTTAATAGCTTTTTGAGCATAGTGCTTTCTAGAAGAGCTGATTTCGTTCATAACTCTACCAACAGTTTATTAATGTGCTTGTTTTTCCACTGTCTCTCTGGCATTTGTCATTTTCCTTTTTTCGTTGTTGTGTTCAATTTTGTTGATCTGGTGGATATGAGGTGGCACCTCAGAGTTATTTTAATGTGAGTTTTTCTAATTATTAGTGATTTAGAGCATTTTTTCCATATTGTTATTGATAACTTGAATTTTTTCCCCTGAAAGCTGCCTTTACCCTTTGAACATTCACCAATTGATGAATGAATTACCTGCCTTAGAAATGAGCCCTTTATCAGAGAAACTTGCTGCAAAGACTTTTTCCCCCAGTTACCTGCTTCTCATTTTAGCTTCATTGGTTGTTTGTGTAGAAGCTTTGCTTTTATGTAATCAAAGTTGTTCATATTACCCTCTGTGACCCCTCTCTAACTTATTTGGCCATGGACTCTTCTATCCATAGATCTGACAGGTAATTTTTTTTCATATTCTTTTAGTTTTTTGTGATATCATCCTGTATATCTAAATCATGTACTCATTTAAAACTTCTCTTGGTATGTGGTGTGACATATGACCCATTTCTATCTTTTTCCAGTAAACCTTTCATTTTAGATTGTATTTTTTATTTAGTTTATATTTTTGTATCATTTTCTCAGAACAGAGAGAGGTAGCATAGCATGTCATAATGAATAGAGTGCTATATCTGGGATTCAGTCCTGAAGGGAGTCCTAGGTTCAGATCCCATTTCAGATCCCATTGCAGATCACATATTCCAGATATGTGAATATGGGGAAGTCATTTAGTTCTGACTCTTTAGACAACAATTTAAGATTGAGGTTCTATAAACTTAAAGCCTGTTCACTCTGACTGTTTTTGGAAGGGCTCATAAGCCTAGAATGTTTTTACATTAGTAAATTAAGTTTTATTGTATCAAAAGGGGTCAGATTTGACTCTTGATGTATAATTTGCCAACTTCTGATTATAGGTATTAATATATTTCCTCAGAACAAGTAAAACTTTTTACTTTCCTTCCTGACCCTAAATGCAGCAGGTTTTCCATTGGTTCACTTAGTCTCTTCTTTAAATATTAGCTAGATAAAGAGTTATTTGCATCTTAAGAATTGAATCTCGAATGTAGTTTTACTGTGAATGGAGATCCTTTCTAAGCCTTCTTGCTCTCATAAAGTAAACAAGTGGGAGCATTAACATACTTGAGTAATTTAATTAAAAATTTTTAAAACTGTCTTTGCCTCTAATTTTTAGGTATTGTGATACAATCTTTTGTTGTAGATCATTAAAATATGTTAGATATGTTCTTATCTATAGTACCTTAGATCCAATATTTTCTCAAGGCAGGTGGAATATGAATGTTCAATAGGAAAGAAAATGGCATCTGGATGTAGTACTCAAGTGCAGAGTACTTTATCCTTTCCCCAAGACATTTAGAATATTCTTTGGGATCATTATCATGGAGGGGTTGGGGGAGTTTTGGGGTTGGGGGTTGTAGGGGTGATTCTTATTTAGGTAATTATTCCCAAGAAATAGTAAACTAGTGATGTTTTATGCCCCATTTCTCTCAGTAAAAATCTTATGACCATGAGAAATAAACAGAAAACATCCTATTTTTGTCATTTGACACTATTTTGATCTTAATTCCATTCCTGTACTTTGCTGGGTTTGCAGTGGTATATCCTATATTTAAATAATGTCTTCATAAATTTAATTTTAATTGCTTCTTTGTTACTTATTTCCTGGTCTTATATCGGATTCTCTAGTGCGACTGAACCCTTTTATTCATGTAGGGAAAAATTCCATAGTGAATGAAATATATTTTTTTATTCATCTTTTAGGATACTATTGCCCAAAGATTTTGTAATTTATACATATAACGAGGAGGGGTCTCTGCTCTTGGATCATCCTGATATGCAGGTAATTTTTTTCTTTTGCTCTTGGCACAAGACTAAACAACTGTATTTTAAAATTTTCTCTATTCTTCAAATTTCTTTATCCATGCCCTTGGTGATTCGTTTTTTATTTTTTAAAAGACCAGAAAAATATTCTTAGGTAATATGGTCTCATTTTGTTTAACAAAGGAAAAACCGAGGTCCTTTGAAGGTATTCTCTACTTTTGGTGGGGGGAAGGAGGTTTGAAATTGATGCTTCAGTTTGCATATTTGTAAGTAATTTCTATAATTCTATTTGAGGTCTTTAATTTATATTCTGCTTAATGTTAAAGTAGCTCTTCTTCCATATTGAGCCATTGACTTTTTTTGTTTGCTCTTCTGTATTCTAACACTTCACTCTTGGAAAACAGCAGACTGAAGAGGTGTGGTCCTTTCTGCCTGGGAACCTCTTTGGGGATTGAGCTGGCCAGGACCATAGCAGTTAATTATCATGAATTGAATTTGGCTTTCTGTGTTATTTAGTTCTACTTTTTGTCTATGCAGAGTATTTGCTATTGTCCTATTTGTAATTAAATACTACTCTGCTCCTCCCTTTAAAATATGTGTAAATTAAGCCTGTATCTGTTTTATAGATTCAGATATATAGGCTTGGAGCATATTTACTAGAACATTGATTTGCTATAATGAAAGTATATTTTATTCTATTGGAGTTTTTTCTGCTTTAAGAGATCTACATTTTTTATTTTGCAAGTAATCTTACATTATGAAATAGTTGGCGGGAAATAGAGTTTTTCCCCTTCTTCTAGAAATAATTGTACATTGACGTCATAGACTAAATGACTTCTCCTTTTGTTTTAATTTTGGAGATCAAGAGAGGCTACAAAGCTTTGGTGTTAAGGAGGAAGACTAAAAATTTAGAGTCTGGAGATCTGAATTTTAGGCTAGTTCTGTTAATTGGAATTGAATTCAGCAAATACTGATTACTTCCTTTGTTACCTTGAATTTTATTTTTTCCTCCATGAAATGAAGAGATGGGATTGGATCAGAGGTGTCCTGTGGCAGAACTTTCCAGTGCAGCCCAACTAGCTTAAAATGTAATTTGGAAATGTTTAACAAAATACATAAAAATACAGTGTCCCTAGATAATGTGAATATTTCTATTGGAGTTTGATATACTGTATTAGATGATTGTTAAGGTCCATTCCAATTCTAAATCTTATGCTTTTTTGAATATAGTTTGTAATCAAAGTGGAAATACATACACATTCTCTCTCTCTCTCTCTCTCTCTCTCTCTCTCTCTCTCTCTCTCTCTCTCTCTCTCTCTCTCTCTCTCTCTCTCTCT
>NC_058131.1:169554232-169649301 GCF_016433145.1 Gracilinanus agilis | reverse complement strand
CTCTCTCTCTCTCTCTCTCTCTCTCTCTCTCTCTCTCTCTCTCTCTCTCTCTCTCTCTCTCTCTCTCTCTCTCTCTCTCTCTCACTCATTCTCTCTTACTCTCTCACTCACTCTTTTTTTCCCAGCAGTGAACTTTCAGGTTCCTTTTTGAATGCAATTAAGGGAAGTTGAAAACTCTTAATTTTATGCTATCCATGTGGAGGTTTCTTTAAGACATATTTTAAAATAACATCAATCGAACTTGTGTAGCTATGGCCTTAAGACAATGTTATTATAGATTTTTATCTCTTATTATCTCCTTGAAAGACAAATTGGAGTAAGTGGGTTTTTTTCTTTGTTTGCCAGATGAAAGATTATGCTTCATTCTCTAGGTCAGAGATGGGCAAACTATGGCCCGCCTGCCTGCCTGATTTGGCCTCCTGAAATGTTCTGGCAGGGAGATATTATTCCTAATCTGACAAATACAATGAGTAGGATACGATACAATGAAACTTCGAAAGAGTTGCTTTAGAAACAGACTGACAGATGAGCATTTCCTTTCCTTTGGCCCCTTCTTTAAAAAGTTTGCCCATCACTGCTCTAGGCAGATACTGTTCTGAATTTGATGTATTTCCTATCTTGTCATTGTTCTTTAATTTTTGTAATATTAGCTGGTAGAAGATTATATCCAAAGTAAATATCACCTCCAAACAACTAGAAAAATAGAAAAAAATTAATAGGCATGTAGTGTCAATGTGGAATCCAGAAGCTCCCAAACTGGTAGCCTAGAAAGATTTAATGAACCCCAGTTTACTTAGCTTAAAGGTGACAGCCTCAGGTTTGGACCTATCACATGAGAGTTCCTCCCTGAGGAAAGGCCAAGTCCAAGCCTAGTAATGCTTCTTGTCTTCAGAAGCCTCTCCTAGTATGAGTATATCACACCCTCCTGCTGAGGATCAAACTCGGGACCTTCAGCCTACCAGACTGTCTTATTGCCTACCGCACCAAAGAGTCACTGGGCTTGGGCTTGGCCTTTCCTCAGGAAGGAACTCTCATGTGACTGGTCCAAGCCTGAGGCTGTCACCTTTAAGCTAAGTAAACTGGGATTCATTAAATCTTTCTAGGCTATAAGTTTTGGGGGCTTCAAGATTCTGCATTGACAAAAGAAATAGATATATAGGATAAGTAAATGTTGTGGGGTGCAGAAGTGAACCCCCCGGGGTTCAGGAAGGGTACCTTATGCAAGACTCCAAAACTGAGCCTAAAAATAAAAAGAGAAATTTATTAATTTGCAAGGCAATGTTGAATCTGGCCAGGACGACAGCATAGGTGGAAGCCTGCCTTCTAGGTGGAACAGCATGGGTGGAAAGCTGCTCTTTAGGAGGACAGCATGGATGGAAAAGCTTCCCCCAGAGGATATCAGTTCTGGGGTTTTAATACTCTTTACAACAGTGAAGACATGACTCTAGAGTGGGAAACACTGAAGCAAGGAGTGGGGGAGGTTTGCCCAAAGCATGGGGGTGGTTCTTATGATTTGGAGGGCAAATGGATGAGGTGTGTCTCTTTGTCCGTCTCAACTCAATGGGACAATCAAAGGAGGGTAGACCTCAAGGTCAAATGTTTTAGGTTTGGGAGTCACAAGAGTATAAGGGAACAAAGGAATTTCCCTGCTTAGTTTTTTCCTGACTTGGTGGTACAATGCCCATGCCATAACTATTTTAAAGATATTTTTGGAGGTGAATCAAGCCACCAACTTGGAAAAACACAGAACTACTGTTATGGGGTTACAACCAGATGTTGTGGGGTACAATAGTGAACCCCTGGGTTCGGGAATGATACCTTTTGCAAGAACGCAAGACTCTGAAACTTAGCTTAAAAATTAAAAGAGAGATTTATTAGTAAGCTAGAATTAATGGCCAGCAAGATGGCATGAGTGGAACAACACTGGGGGTTGCTCCCAGAATGCCTTGGTTCAGGAGTTTTTATACCCTTTACAACAGTGAGTACGTGATATTATGTCACGGTGTGTATGTGACTCTAGAGTGGTAAGCGCTTAGATATTTGGTGGGGTATAAGGTCTGCCTGGGGACCCTCGTGGTTTGGGGAAGAGATGGATACCTGAGATACAGCCCCATGGTATCAAAGTGTAGCCTGGAGGTGTATCTCTTTGTCCATCTCAACCTAAAGCAGTGATTCCCAAAGTGGGTGCTACTGCCCCCTGGTGGGTGCTGCAGCAATCCAGGGGAGTGGTGATGGCCACAGGTGCATTTATCTTTCCTATTAATTGCTATTAAAATTTAAAAAAAATTAATTTCCAGGGGGCTAAGTAATATTTTTTTCTGGAAAGGGGGTGGTAGGCCAAAAAAGTTTGGGAACCAGTGACCTAAAGGATGATCCAAAGCTGATAGTAATCTCAGGGTCTTATAGTAGCTATCAGATGTAGATGTTCTTGGCTTAAGAGTCACAAGGACAGAGAGGAGCAAGGGAATTTCCCTGTTTGCAGTTTGCCTGAGTTAAGGGGTACGGTGTCTATGACATTTCTATACAATGCCCATGCCAACTGCCTACCATGCCATCTCCCTTCCTTGCCCATGCCACTACTAATGTAGTCGGCAGAACCAAGTCTTTACTTAGGAAAGAGATAGTGTTCAATATTCGGCTACCACACAGAGTCAAGCGCCTAAACACACAAAGCTGAGGGCTCTAGGACTCTGGGAACAGTATCTCTGTGAGAATCAACACATGAGATGATTCTCTGAAGAATAGTAAAACAGGGATCTTATATACCTTTTGGGGAACAAGGTAGAGCAAACATACACTGGTGTTATAAAGAAATGGATGCCCTCTTAGGGGATAGAGATACTGGGTGAGGATGGAGCTGTATCTCTGTATTCTCCTTAGGTGCTGGTGTTGGGGAACACCTACCCAATCACCCTTGCTAGATGCTATAATTTCCCTTCTAGATAATAGTTGCCCAGGAAGGACCCCGAATTGTCAGGTGGATGGGTAACCCTTTCAGGTCCCACCTGGGATTGGATCAGTTATTAATATTGGGCTCTGATTAGCCTTGGATCACGTTGTTCATCTGACTGTGTTTGCTCCCTCCCCAAGGGTTGTGATATAATGACCACTCAGGAAGGTACTTATTAAATACTTTTATCTATGATCTTAATTAGGGAAAGGATAATCAGGATACGGATTGGGGATTGGAGACCCTGTCATTCTAATATCTATAATCACTCAGGACTGGAGGCTATTGATTCAGTAAAGCTGGAGCTATTGTTCTTCACAACCTCTCTGGTTCAGCTTGGCCACTGCCAAACCAGAGAGAGTAGTCTGCTCTGTTGATGCAGCTGTATTGATGATTTCCTCTTAGCTTTCTTATTATCAGTTTGGTGATGTATTTGCCTTCACAGCCTTCAAGAAGTATTCAGATCTTAACCACCCTGTCTTCTCAGACCTCCCTTCCTCCCTTTCACCACCCAGGGACCCAGAGACCTAAAGAGCTATGATGGTTCAGATCCTAAAGATCTAGGGAGATTCAGAGAGAACCAATGACCAGTGGTCAAAGACCCAAAGATCAGTGGTCAAAGACCCCTCCCAGATGGCGGTTAGGGGTATTTATACCCTCAGGCCAACCGACTTTTGCCCCTGGCTCATGGCATCTGGGAACATTCTGATGTCTCCAACTGTCTTCTCTGTCAATCAAGGTGAGCCCACCTTTTCCCAAGGTTTGAATATAATAACACTGGTTATAAGCAGGCTTGGGAAAGAGACTGTAGCCAGAGGCTGGGACATCACGGGAGTGGTCTACTACAATGGATACAAAAAGAATGGTCCCTGCACAGGTGTTGGTCTTCTTGGAAAAGGATCTCTGTTACTATGGAGGAAACTTCTAGAACAAAAAGAGTACTTAACATTCAACTGTGTCTACCAATCCCACCTAAACTGGGAAGGTTAAGTACTTTAAGATCTATTGTTCAGTTTGAAACAGGTCTGGCAGGGCATTGGGCCAAAATTGGGGTTCCCAAAAACCTTTTTGACAAGAGCTTACTAGGGTAGTAAAAGAAACTAGACTTAGTAAATGGTAATGGTTTTTAATTGCCACAGTTGTGATGAGTTTTGAGGAAAGAAGCCATTTTACATTTAGAAAGACAGTTCAGTTCATAACTATAACAAATTGGCTAACATGAGAAAACAACAGTATCCATCTTATAACCATAGTAGCGATAATTAGCATTTATAGCATGCTTTGTTTACTGTTTTCTGTACTGACTTTCTTGGCCTCTGTCCATCACCAGGTCTTGTATACTAGAAGAGAGTTGACTGTTCTTGCTCCCTGTGGTAGCTTATGTTTTGAAAACATTTTAAAATACATCCCATAATTTTCTTGGTAATAAGGAACTCCTGAAAAAGGATACAAGTTAGCATCTCTATTGCTCATTGTCTGAGAATTGCTTGGGGCATTGAAAGGTAAAAATCAATTAGTGTCCCAAGGTGAAACAGCTGATATCTTTGGTATTCCAAACTTCATCTCTAATCAGGTAGCTTTTTTGAAATGTTAAACCACACATAATGCTACCTCCTTTACTTCTAGTTTGGGAGGTCATCTGGGTGGAACTTTTTATTCTTAACATTCTCTGGGTCTTTCTATTTAAGCATTTGTGTACTTTTATTGTGGGAATGGAGAAATGGTATCTTAAAATTTTATTCTTAAGCCCTTATATGTAATGTGAATTACAAACAGAATTCTTTGTGGTGACTTTTAGCAGTAAGATTATGATGCAGATAATATTTTTCCTTATTTAGGATCATTGCCATTATAGTGGCTATGTGGAAGGTGTCCCAAATTCAGCTGTTGCACTTAGCATTTGTTCTGGGCTCAGGTAAAGCAATTTTTTAATTCTGTTTTTCTTTTTTTTTTCTTTCTTTTTTTTTCTCCTCTATAACCCCCTTCCCACAATTGATCAAGTTATATAGCTATAAAACTTTGGAGAATTTGGAAAAGGTATAACTGCTAGGGGTTTTGATTATGTAATATGAATGGGAATTGCTTTTTTCCAATAGTTTTATACATTACTGTGAGATGTAATGTGGTGAGTAATGGAAAGATCCCTAAGCTTTGAGTCAGGAGGTTGGGCTTCTTATCCCATCTTTGCCACTAAAACAGGCCATTCACTTCCCTTAGCATCCATTTCCTTATTTGTAAATTGAGGTGGTTAGTTTAAACAGTCTCCAAAGCTCCCTTCATATTTATTATTCTATGATTAAGATAAGCTTTTTTTAGTTTTTGAGAACATGAACTTTTTCTATTTAAGTGAATTTTGTAATTCACTAATTCTGCAAGTGATTACATTTTTAGGGGATTACTACATTTAGAGAATACCAGCTATGGGATTGAACCTCTAAAATCTAGTTCTGATTTTGAGCACCTCGTTTATCGATTGGACAATGTTCAGCAAGAACCTCTGGCTTGTGGAGTAACTGCCAAAGACTTGGAGAAAGAAACCACAGAAGATGAGAAGAAGGAATTACAGAAACAATCTCTTAGTATGACTCAGTTGCTGAGGGTAAGGAAACTCCCTTGTGCCCTCTACTGTTCGGTTTAAAAAAGGTGTTCTTAACATGGATCCATGAATTGATTTCATGGGGTCTGTAAACTTATATGCAAAAAAAAGTACATCTTTCAGTTTCTCCAACCTCTACCTGAAATTTGACATTACCTTCAATTATGAATTTTTAAAAACAACGTGACTTTGAGTAAAGGTCCATAGTTTTTACCAGACTGCTGAAGGGGGAACCATGATACAAGATTATGAACACTTCTAGTTTTGAATTTCTGTTCAGTTGTTTAGAATTAATAAATCAGACTCTGGCAGTGTTAATCCACAAGCTGAAAGAAAGCTTGATAAGCATTATTATGAGCCCTATAACTACAGTGTAACTGTATTATTTAATAAATGTGGCTGCAGTTTTCCCTCTTATAATAATGGCAAGCATTCATATAGTGTTTACTGTGTGCCAGGCACTCTGCTAAGCTCTTTACTGTTATTATTAATTTGATCCTCATAATAATCTTCAGCCTCCATTTTATGGATAGGGTAAAATGGCAGACAGGGTAAGTGAGTTGCCCAGGGTCACCCAGTAAGTGTCTGAGACTGGTTTTGAACCAAGATCTTCCAGACTATAGACCTGGCAGTCTATCCACTGTACCACTTACCTGCTCCCTCTTACCAGTTTGACAGTAAGAATACCATAGAATCAGAAATACTATGTAAATGTTATGTCCTCTAAGGATTTGGAATGCTACAATTATTGATTTCTTGGCAGAGTGCAGTGAGATATTATAGTATCTGCCACATAGGTACAGGACTGAATGGCAATCTGAGCTGTGAGATATATGCTAATTTAGCTAGATGTAAAATGGGTTTCCCTCGTAAACAAGTTTGATTTTAGGGAGTTCCAGGGATTGTGGTTTTTAGTTTATAACAAGAAGGTGGAAAATCAGGCTGAAAAGGTCTCAAGATAGGTCTGATACTATGGTTTAGGGATCCTCAGATTTGATCAGTTACGTTAAAGAAGTGTTTATTAAGTGCTTACATGTATAGAAGGTAGGTACTAATTCATGGACGAAAGAAGTCAGTATTTGCCCTCAGGAAACTTACATCTTATGGAGAGTTCTGAGTACTTGGTAGGTGCTTAATAAATACTAATTGAGTGACTACTAGAAAAATCAGAAACACTACTAATATAATTCTGTCAAAAATCAGGTATTAAAATTTTATTGAGTCATCTTGATCAGATCAATGATGTATATACTTTTTTTTTCATAGAAGTCTGGGAAAACACAAGCTATAATGGCTGATTATATGGCTCTCCATTAAGGATAGACCCTTTAATATCCCTGTCTTCTAAAACCTGTGCTAAATAGTAATCAAAGCAAGGCCATCAGAAATGAAGGAAGGAAGAGCACGTCAAGATAGACAGTAGCCAGATGGATTCACAAGTGAATTCTGCCAAACATTTAAAAATTATATTGTAATACTATATAAATTATTTGGAAAAGTAGGCAAAGGAGTCCTAAATTTTTTCTATGACACAAATATGGTGCTGATACCTAAACCAGGGAGAATGAAAATAGAGAAAGAAAACTATATACCAATCTCCCTATTGAATATTGATGCTAAAATTTTAAATAATATACAGGCAAGGAGAGTATAGTGATATATCACAAGGATCATTCAGTATGACCAGATAGGTTTTTTACCAGGAATGTGAGGATGGTATATAAGGAAAAATATCAATGTAATTGACCATATCAATAACAAAACTAACAGAAATCATATGATTATCTTAATAGATACAGAAAGTTTTTGAAAAAACACAACACCCATTCCTAGTTAAAAACACTAGAGAGCATAGGAGTAAATGGAACTTTCCTTAAAAAGATCCGTAGTATCTATCCAAAATGATCAGCAAGCATTGTCTGTAAGGGGACTAAGGTAGAAGCCTTCCCCGTAAGACCAGGGCTGAAACAGGGATGCCCATTATCACCACTGTTATTCAATATTGCATAAGAAATGCTAGCTATAGCAGTAAGAAAAGAAAATGAAATTGAAGGAATTAGAGATAGGCAATGAAGAAACAAAATTATCACTCTTTGCAGATGATATGATGGTATACTTAGAGAATCAACTAAAAATTAGTTGAAATTATTAACAACTTTAGCAAAGTTGGAAGATATAGTGTAAATCCACTAATGACACAAGTCATTAGCATTTCTATATATTACCAACAAAGCCCAGCAGCGAGATATAAGGGAGGAAAATTCCATTTAAAATAACAATAGATACAAAAAATACTTAAGAGTTCACCTGCCAAAATAAACCCAGAAAATGTATGAACTTCACACAAATAAATCCGACAACTGAAAAACTATTCATGGGTTGGCCAGCAAATAAAACAAAAATGACAATTTTACCTAAACTAATCCTGCCCAAAAATTATTTTATAGAGCTAGGGGAAAAAAAAACCCAATAAAACTCACCTGGAAGAACAAAAGGTCAAGAATATCAAGGGAATCAATGGAAAAGAATGTGAAGGAAGAAGGTAGCCTAAGAGTACCAATTCTCAAACTGTATTACCAAGTGGTAATGATCAAAACAATCTGGTTAAGAAATATAGGAGTGGATCAGTGGAATAGATTAGATAGACAAAAACTAGTAATCAATGACCATAGTAATTTAGTGTTTGATAAATCAAAAGATCCAAGCTTTTGGGACAAGAACTTACTATTTGACAAAAACTGTTGAGAAAAATGAATAATTGTATGTCAGAGACTGGTAATAGATCAACATCTCATACTTTATACCAAGTTTATTTAGACAAAAAGAGTGATGTAAACAATTTACAGGATCATAGATTAATCTACCCATTAGATCTATGGATAAGAGACGAATTTGGGACCAAATGAGAGATAAAGAACATTATAAAACATAAAATGAATAATTTTTATTGTATTAAATTAAAAATTTTTGTACAAATAAAATAAATGCAACCAAGATTAGAAGGAAGTCAGAAAGCTGGGGAAATTTTTTTATGCCAAATGTCTCTAGTAAAAGATTAATTTCTCAAATATGTAGAGAACTAAGTCAAATTTATAAAAATGAAAGCTATTCTCTGATTGGTAAGTGGTCAAAGGATATGAACAGACAGTTTTTTGATGAAGAAATTTAAACCATCTGTAGTCATAAAAAATGCTCTAAATTACTCTTGACTATAGAAATGCAAAATAAAACAACTCTGAGGTACCATCTTACCCCTATCAGATTGGTCAATATGAGAGAAAAGGAAAATGATAAATGTTGGAAGGGGTGTGGGAAAATCAGGGCACAAATGCACTGTTGATTGGTGGCGTTGTGGTCTGATCCAGCCATTCTGGAGAACAATTTGTAACTATGCCCAAAGGGCCCTAAATTGTGCATTATTTTTTGATCTAGTAATACCACTATTAGATCTGTATCCCAAAGGGATCAAAAATAGAGGGAAAGGACTTATTTGAACAAAAATATTTATTACAGCTTTCCGTGGTAGCAAAGAATTGAAAATTGAGAAGTTGTCCATCAATTGGGGAATGGTTGAACAAGTTGTGGTATATGATAGTTATGGAATATTATGCTATAAAAAATGACAAACAGGATGATTTCAGAAAAATATGGAGAAACTTAACAGGAACTGACATAAAGTGAAGGAATAGAACCAGGAGAACTTTTTACATAGTGAAAGCAATATTTTTGGATTAACACTTGTAAATGACCTAGTTATTCTCAGCAATGCAGTGATCTAATACAATTCCAGAGACTCATGATGAAATATGCCATCTGCTCTCTGAGAAAGAACTGATGGGAGTCTGAATGCAGACTGAAACATAACTATATTTCATTTTTTAAAAATTTGACCACAAAATGATTAAAATGGAAAAATGTTTTATATGATTACAGATGTAAGATTCTATATAAGATTGCTTACAGTCTCAAGATGGAGGGAGGATGAGTGAGGGACAGAGGGTCAGAAGAAGGAAGAGAATTTGGAATTCAAATCTTAAAAATGAATGTTTAAAAATTGTTTTTATATGTAGTAAGGGAAAAAATATAAAAAATTTTAAAGAGGGAGTGGTAGCAATTTTGTAGGTAGGCAACAAACTTTCCCATGCAATGTTAGAAGTAGTTTTTCACTTTGGTGGAAAAAAAGTAAAAAATTACCAAACATGAATGTTTTCTATTTAAATTGTATGATTTTTTTAAATCGCCAGTCTTCATGTAAAAACTTGTGTAAAATAATACAGCTTTAACCTAGAACCAGAGTTCTGTCTTAGATATGCAGAAGCATAATTTAATTTCCTAAACAGCTATGTTTCCCTTATCTGTTTTGGATGTATCAGATAATATGAGAACTTCATAATGTGTTCAGATATCATATTCTTAAATTGTGGTGAATTAGGACATGTTCTTTGTATGTGTGACCCTTTCATTTTATTTGCCTTTGTGATTGTTGTCTTGGCAGAGAAAAAGAGCTGTCCTGCCACACACCAGATATGTGGAGCTATTCATAGTTGTAGACAAAGAAAAGGTAAGATAATTGAATGCTTTTTAAATTTCATTCAAATTATTTGAATATTATATTTGAAAAGATGGGCAAAGAGTGATAAGCATATTACTGTGGAGAAAATCCTAGAGTTTTCTATTTTGAAATCTGTCCTAAGAATTCTTCCTTATATTCTCAGCTTACTTTGACTGAACCTTTTCTGGCTTTTAAGGCAGACAATAAGATCTCATAATTAGGTATCTTAATGAATATTAATCAGGCCTTTGAGTGCTACTTTATTGCCTAATCAGACTCTTCCACTCCCTGGACTTAAAAATAATTGTGTGTCTTCATAAGGTGGAAGCCTGCCTATTTTACTATACTATACCGTACCGTACCATACTTTACTTTACTTTTTTGGATTATGATAAACAAAGGAATAGCAGAGAGAGAAATCTTTCAGCCCTAAGTTTAATGATGAAAAGGTACTGTGGACCAGAATGGTAACCAGGGAATTTGCTTGTTCATAAGAAGTTACACTTTTATCAGTTTTAAATAACCATTACAGTGTAACCATTAGATACTTTTCTGCATTTTTAGGAACAGTGTTGACAACATGATTAGCATTCCCTTCTATATAAGGACGATGATCATTGTAAATATATACATATGTGAGTATAGATATGTAGCCACACCACTCAGTTTTGTATTTGTGAAAAATTAATATCAATATTAATATCATGAATCTGTCTGAAAGTATACATAAATATATATTATATGTATACATAAATATATGTATTTAGTGGGTTTGGCTTAGAGTACAACTTAGTGACATTCAGAGACTGAGTCTGAGATTTATTTATTACAGGTTCATTGCCATCAAGTGGTAAAAGTGTGAGCTGTATCCTTAATAATATTTTCTTACTTAGACGTGTAAGTTATAGAGAAAATGTTTACTTGTATTTGTTGAGAGTTTTGAGGATATTCCCTATGCCAGTTAAATCACAGGTCCAGTGTCTGTCTTTGTGGTCACATAGAATCAAAATGGCTTTTTTGTTTGCATGAAAATCACACATTATTTTACTTTATATGACAGATTAACCACACATTTCAATTTAAAATCAGGTGTTTTGGTTGAACTCTAGTCACAAATATAATTTTAATATATGAAATGCTTGATGATACACATGCTTGAAAAACATGCAAAATTATTTTTTAAATTTATTTTTTTAATTATTTTTTATTTTTATTTTTAATTTAAAATTTTTTCAATATTATTCATTTTTGTAAGTGAATAATCTTATAAAACCAAAACCCTAAAACACAAACCTAAATAAACATTTGAAAATCATGTGCTTTCATCTGCATTCTGACTCCCAACAGTTCTCTTTCTCTGGAGGTAGACAGTACTTTTTGTCCTAAGTCCCTCAGAATTGTTCTGGATCATTTATTTCTGAGAGTAGCTAAGTCTATCACTGTTGATCATTGCACAGTATTGCTGTTATTGTGTACAGTGTTTTTCTGGTTCAGCTTATGATGATGATGTCTTTAAACTACTCTTTGACTTATCAAAGAAATAAATTCTGTCACTTTTCTTAGACCAGTCAGTCTCAAACATTTTTTGTTCATAGCACAGTATTATTCTTTGATGTGAAGAATCATGGCCCAATAAACATAAGTTAACAACTGTATGAGAATCAGGAGACTTGCATATGTATGGTTTCCCTTCAGTGAGAGCAGTTGCATTGTCAAATTCAGAATTTAATGTCTGAGGCATTTTGTGCTTTATGTGTATGTATAACTGATAAATTTTGTTTATTTTGTGACTACTATAATTATATGGTAAGTAAAATTTACATTAGATAAAATTAAAAATTTTCTTTCATCTGCAGTAATATGCAAAATTTTGTGATAAAACCTTTGGGAATGACTGTAATATACTGACCTGGTAATAATTTAAGTTAGATGTTCTTATAATTTTAAACCTCCTCTCACTCCAAAGGATTAACACCACTGTGCCAAAGCAGCCCATGAAAATAGTCTACTAATGTATGAAAAGACTTGTGATCTGCCTTAGTGGAGGAAGATTAAGACCACAGATAAATCACATCTTTTAAAACACTAAAATATAAACCTTCTGTATTATAACTTTGCTAAACCTGTTTTATTTTTTAATGAATATAAATTTGGTAAATATTACAGTTAATGTATCCTCACTTTTAAATCCTTACACATTTGGAGGAACTTTTGGTTCATTTCATGTTTATGAAAAACAAGATTCATTAATTTTCCCTTTATTTATTAGCATGTCTTTTATGGATTGACCTTAATTAAGACATAGATGTAAGATTTATCAATTAATCATACTAATTTCTATTTCTCCAAAATCTTTTCTCAAACCATACTTTTATTGTTATACTTATCTTGATACTCATTTTCTTTCTTTTCCTTTTTTGTTTTGTTTTTCAGTATGACATGATGGGGAGTAATCAGACTGCTGTGAGGGAAGAGATGGTTCAGTTAGCAAACTACTTGGATAGTGTGAGTTGTGGTTAATAGAATAAAATGTTCATTGTTTATATTCATCCTTCAGATATGATTGTAAGTTTCTTATTTTGAACTCGGAATTGCCCAAGGACTTGATGATGTTTAACTTTTGTGTATTATATAGCTTTATTTCTTAGATTTGCAGACTGTTCTGCTTTGTAATATTTGTTATGTATAGTGGGTGTTTCTAAAATGCTTTTAAAATAATAAAGCACTATTTCATGGAACATATAGGTATGTGCTTGGTAAGGTTGATTTGACAATGCCATTTCATAACATGTGAAGTCTTAACTATCATCATTGGATTGATAGCCCACTTTAAACACTTGTTAGGTAATTTGAATGGAACTCAGTGCCTTTAGTAATGTTGTCTCACTTATTGCATTTTTGTAGATACAGCTTCTCCTCATCTAACATCATTAAGAGTATCAACTTATTTGCCCTCAAAGTAATTTTCCAGGAGTCTTTGCCTTTTCTTGACAGTATCTTTATATTCTTATTAAGGGAAACTTTTTAAATAAGAATTCCCTTTTACAGGAAAACTTTGGTATAAGAATATTCATACTGAATAATCATAGTAGTAATAGTTGTATTTATATAGTGCTTTTAAGGTTTACCTCTAGAGTGCTTTTACATGTGTTCTCTCATTCAATACTCACAGCATTCCTGGGAGGTTGGTGTCATTGTTACCCTCATTTTACTTGGGTTAGGAAACTGAAGCTGAGAGAGGTTTAGTGACTTGCCCAGGATCATGTAGTTACTAGGTGTTAGAGGTAGGATTTGTACGTAGGTCTTCCTGACTCTATGTCTATCACTTTTTATAATCACCATTAAACCCACTGTTTCCTTTTAATTTGGTATGTGGTCTTGCCTCCATTTAAAGGGCCTTAAGTTACCTTGTAAAGTACTTTATCTCTAAGTTTATACCATGATTTGTATCCTAAAGACAACTAATGGCATTTTATTATCAAAGGAAATTTTACCAGTTCCCTAAGACTTATTTATAATTGTTTTATTTAAGTGGGTGACATCTGTCCAACACCCTTTCTTTTTTTTGCCCACATTCTTAAATGTATTTTGGGGTTGTCTTTTTCTTTTTTCCAGATGTACATTATGCTAAATATCCACATTGTACTAGTTGGGCTAGAAATTTGGACAAACTCGAACCAAATCAGCATAGCTGGAAGTGCTGGTGATGTGTTGGGAAACTTTGTACAATGGCGAGAGAAGTCACTGATTTCACGTCGGAGGCACGACAGTGCACAGTTAGTTCTGTAGGTGATATTCTTTTTTATTTAAAATCACTTTTATTAATATGTGATAATTATTGGGTAATCACATTTATTACTACTGTTTCCTCTCAAGGCTTCTAAGCCTTAAGCAAAATTAAAAATTCACAGTATGACTACAAGATAGTGACTTTTTATTTTTTATTAGCAAGAATAACAGAATTTATGAATACAAATGAGTGTTGTCCCCTTTAAATTAATTGCTGTGGAAAAACTATGCATTTATTCTAGAAGATGTTGCCATTGTTCAAATTCCTTTTTATAAAGGATAGAAATTATGGTTGGACTGAATTTATCAGAGTGTGGTCACCAAGAATTAAAATTAATTAATTCCAAATGATTATTTTTTAGCAATTTATTTATAAAATAGAGGGAAAGTGAAAGTAGAGAAATGAGAAGAGTAAGGGTCAATTAACAAGGATTTTAGCTATGAGACCTCCTCCAGATGAGGGGGGTCTCCTCCAGGGGCTAGTACCTCCAGGAAAAAGCCAAGGCAGAGAGTCAGCTTTTTTCACTCACCCATGTGGTAGTTCTAAGGGAAAATAGAAGGCAGCCCAAGGTCCTCAGCCAGAGCTCCTCCAGGATCCTGTCCAAGGCCAAAGAGAATGTCCCAGGAGGTTCTGGCCACTTTTAAAGACCATTCCTTTCGTCACTTCCTGTGCATTCCTTCCATTTTATATGTACCAATTACAGCTAAAGTTTTGCTTAGGATTGCCCAAAGGGCAGTCAGTCTATTCTGATTCATCACCCACTTTCACACACATGAGTTACAGACTTCCCCCCCCCTCAAGTATAAGTGGGGAGTTTACACTTTTTGTGATTAAATCTAAAAATGGGCAGGGTAGAGTTAATCCTATCTTCACAATTTGGAACTCATTTTCTGGTCATCAGGCAACATTATATCATTTAAAATATCTTTTGTGTTAACAAATCTTTGTCTTATGAAGGTGGACTTGATTTTGGAAATAATTAAAAGGTATTTGAAGAAATGTTCCTGGTCAGTAAAGTAAGTAGGTTATACTATCCAGGGGCAAAAATAAATTGTTTCTATAATGCTAGATTTTAAATGTGGTACATAAATTGTTTCTGATGACAATTCCAAAAGTAGTTTAAAAATATTTTGATTAGTGCATCTTGCCAATAAATGTATAGCTACCTTGAATTTATTATTTTGACAAACAATGTTTTCATGATTGTATAAAGTATATTTGTCAAATCATTCATGTTAACCTTCAATATTTCATTCTGGTTGCTTATTGTGAAGTGATGTTCTCAAACAGAGAGGGCGGGGTGAGTATCCTTTGGGAACCTTGAGGATTTATGAAATTTAGAACAGCTGCTGAGGATTTTAGACCAGAGAATCAACTAAGGAGGATTAGAATGTTTATTATTCTAGTGGGGGTGCGCTTAGATATTAAATTTATAATGGTTTTTTGACTTCCTCTATCTCTGGTTAGTAGCACTTGAATAAGAACAAGGGCAGGAGTGGGGCAGGGATGATAACTGATAATGATAAGAGTAATACTAGGTTGTATTTTGGCAAGACATGATTAAAAGCAAGGGAGCATAGGGCTTGAAAGTAGAGGATTCTGAAGAATTGTTTCTTTACCAAGAAATTAAGATAGAGAATGGATGAGAACATAGCCATTACAAGGGAATGAATAGAAGGGCAGAAGGAATAGTTGTTGCAATAATGTTAATGAATAAGGTTTGGGGTTGTAGGGCAATTTATTTGACACTAACAGCTTATGATGGCTTTCTGGATATTAAGTTGAGGAAAGATAATTATCTGTACCAGTGAAGAGAATGTGCACACTGATAAAATTGTTGAATTTTACAAATACAGGAGAATAAGAGGTGGTATGGGGCAATGAGTCAGAAGACCTGGGTATTTAAGTACCATCTTTGGTACCTAGCTTATGTGAAAGCAGCTTACTGTCTCTGGCTATTTTAAAAATGTGTAAAAGGAAGGAAAGAAGGGAGTATACATTTATTAAGCAACTCCTATGTACCAGGTGCTGTGCTACCTGCTTTACAAATATTATCTTATTTGATCCTCACTATTTATTATCCTCATTTTTATGGATAAGGAAACTAAGGCAAATGAGGGTTAAGGACTTGCTCAGGGTCACACAGCTACTAAATATCTAAGGCAAGATTTGAATTCAGATCTTTCTGACTCCAGGCCTACTACTCTATCCATTGTTTTACTTAGCCCCTTTGAAAGGGAGATAATATATGTAAGTCCCAACTCAGTAGGGTTACTGAGGAAAAAGTACTTTGTACACCCAAAAAGGCTATGGAAGTGTTGATTATTATTACTTATATAATACAGTTTAGAAGTATTTCTATTAAAGTGTTTTAACTTAAACAAGTATGTTATAGTTACTGAATAATCCTTTTATATTAAAAACTTCATTTATAACAATGGATGTCATTGCTCTGTTCATATCCGAATGTGTATGTTTGACACAGAAACTTTTCCTACTACTCTTTCCTAGTGGTTAAATTGATGGCACCATCCTAACCAGCAGGAAAGATGTTTTACTTTATTAGTCAAATTCCATTTTTTCTCTTGGCAATTCAGGAGGAAGGGCTTTGGAGGGACTGCAGGAATGGCATTTGTGGGAACAGTATGTTCAAGAAGCCATGCAGGAGGTATTAATGTGGTATGTTAGCTCTTTTCATTTACTTTTTATATTTAATTTGGTGAACAAAATGACTTGTTCTCAAAGTGCACTTGTTATGCATTTGCTGTATGTAATATTTCATACAAGGGATTATGAACAGAGGGGAAAAGTTAGCACCTATGTTTTCTTCATAAGCGAAATTTGCTAATACTTGGGCATTATTTTTAAACTATGCTTTTAAAAATAGATGAAGTAGCAGTATCTGCCCATGAAACTGAGGATGTTTCTCAGAAGCTATCCAAAATATCTCCCATCAATTGCTATTTAAAAATCTTTAAGTTAGTACCTTGCTGAAACCTTAAATATACAAGTCCAAAAGGTATTCGTATAAATGTTAGTTTGTATAATGTCTCTAGAAGAATGCCTCATTAAATAAGTGAATGAAATTTATTTTGTTAGCAAATAATTTTGAGAACTAGCACTCTATAATCACCTTCCTGCTTTTGTGTAGTTTGGGCAAATCAGTGTGGAGACCTTCGCATCCATTGTTGCTCATGAGTTGGGACATAACTTGGGAATGAACCATGATGATGGAAGAAACTGCACTTGTGGAGCCAAGAGCTGCATCATGAATTCAGGAGCATCGTGAGTGAAATGGTTTCTTCTTTGGCCTTAGAGTAAAGTAGTAATCTAGAGAAATTACTCTCAAAACTTGAATGAATGGACCATTTATGAGGGACAGACAGGACTTAAGGACTGTCCACATTAATTCACTTCTACTTGCAAAATACAAACACTCATAAATCACCAAATCAACAAGATAATAAAACCCAGACCTGAAAAGAATGATTTGGTGTGATTACTTTACTTTACCTTTACATATAAAAAATCAAGGACAATATCAGTTAAGTAACCTGTTTTTGGCTCCTCACCTCCCCCTAGGGTAGTAAAGTTATTAATTGAACTTGGGCCTCCTGACCACAAACCTAGTACTTTTTAAAAAATTAAACCAGATGAAGGGTGCTATTTTAAATGTGATGTACAAACCTTTTATTTTAGAAGTTGAATATCATATGAAAGCTATTCATTTCTTAAAAATGTAGATTAGTATAGCAAAAACTTGAATAATAACTCATTTATGTAATGCTTTAATTCCCGTAAAACTTTAAAAATACTTTTTCTCATAACAGTTGGCAATGCAAAGATGGTAACAAAGAAGATGCTGGACTTTGAAGTCAGAATCTCAATTCTATACCTTTCTACTGTATAGTTTGGATAATTCATTCTTTGGGCCTCAGTTTCCACATCTGTAAAATGAAGGGGTTGGATAAGATAATTTTTAAGAACATTTCTAGCTCTAAATCCTATTAGTACTTTTTTATGAATTAGTAAACTAAGACTCAGCTTTTTTAAATATGGCTTTAGCTAATTATACAATTAATATATAGAACAACTAGAATTTGAACTCAGGTCTCCTAAGTCTAAATACAGTACACTTTCTCCTATTTTTTTCCTTTGCCAGGGACTGACCTATAGGCCACTTAAGAGTATGTTCTCATAGCACCAACCAGTGTTTACATAAACACATTTCAAAAGTAGCTGATTGATGTTAGAGAAACAAACTACTTTCTCTCCCCTTTTTGGTTATGTTTTGTTATGGACTATCATTATATATAAATACTTTTATTTATTTACCTGCTTAAAATAGTCCTATAGAGATGCATTGATACTTTTGTGCATTTAGTATCACCATCATTAGTTGGTGTTTTTAAAACATGAACTGAGCATATGGTAATAAACCAAGTGTATTGACTATAGATTGTATTCTTTGTCCTTAGGTAACTTATTGCCGTGAAAGGAAATGGTATTTTACATCAAATGCATGAGTTGCTAGATAATTGTTAGCTTCACAGATAGCCCTACCTTAGCTGACTTAAGTTAAACTTTTCTAGACATAGTGAAAAAAATGACCCTTTTTATTATTTGTATATTTTCTCATGAGAAATTATTGAGATATATTTAAAACAACTTATATTTCATATGTCAGGGAGGGCTACTTTTATTTTTTAAGAAATTCAATTTTATTTTATTTTCAATCCTGAATTCTCTTCTACTTTTCCCATGCCCTTAAGAAAGCAAGAAAAAAGATTTTGTTACAAATATCAAGTAAATGTATTACATATATGTATATGTGTGTGTATATAAAATCAAAATAAATTCCTGCATTTACTACATCCAAAAAAAGTCTCAATCTCCACTCTTTGAGTCCATTATCACTTTTCTATTTGTAGATGGATAACATTTTATCATAAATCCTGGAATTGTGGTAATCACATTGATCAGATTTCCCAAGTCTTTAAAGCTTATTCGTCTTTTTGTTATTGTATAAATTTTCTCTTGGTTCTGCTTACCTCACTTTATGTTAGTTCATAAAAGTCTTCTCAGATTTCTCTGAAACTATTCCTTACCAATTTCTTTTTTAAATTATTTACTATTTTAAAACATTTTATTTTTAATAAAAATTTTTATTTTATTTATTCAGCTTCTTTTTCTTGTCCCTTGTACCATAGAAGGCACCATCCACAAAAAGATACACACACACACACACACACACACACAAAAGTTATGCCAAGTTTAATAGTTTTTTGGCCATAGTTACAATTGTATTGATTAGTTTTACTAACTTTTAATATATTTAAAAGTATTTAAAATATTTTATGTGAAATATTTTATATACTTTTTTTTTTAAACCCTTGTACTTCGGTGTATTGTCTCATAGGTGGAAGATTGGTAAGGGTGGGCAATGGGGGTCAAGTGACTTGCCCAGGGTCACACAGCTGGGAAGTGGCTGAGGCCGGGTTTGAACCTAGGACCTCCTGTCTCTAGGCCTGACTCTCACTCCACTGAGCTACCCAGCTGCTTTTAAATAAGAATATTTTTAATATGTATGGTTCTCTTGGAGTAAGGAAAGTACAAGGATACTGGGAACAATTTTGTTCATAATAAAAACAAAAGCTATCAGTAACTTTTAAAAAGAAAAAAATTCAAATTCCCTGCTCATCTATAGAGGAAAGCCCACTTATTGCCAAACAATCTGGTTGATAGAGATATATGTATTTGTGTTCTCCATTTAGAACTGAGACCTTTCCCATTAGTTAGAATATCATTAGCAGAATGAAACCATTGGTATAACCTATAACAGACTATATACTGCCTTAGAAAGGCTGGGTGGAGGGAGAGAAAAGTCAGAGAAAATCTGAATTATAAAATATCAGAAAACATTTGTCAAGAAATGTTTTTCTGCATGTGATTGAAAAAAAATTTAATTAAAAAACATATTACTAGCAAAGTTTCACATTTTTTACCAGAGGCAGCTCTATCTTTGGGAAAATTGTTCATTGTATCTATCAGTGAGAACTACTTTCCCACTGCCACCGTTTTTTAATTAATTAATATTTTATGAAATGATAGATTTGAATTTCAAAATTATCTGTGAATTAAGCAGTTTATACTTTGATACTTTTAGTAAGTGAAAATTCTCAGGAAGTGAGAAATAGCTTTTTAAATTTAGTAAAAATTTATCCTTTTCACAAACCCTTTGTGCCTTGGAATTCTTCATTAATTGCTGGAGCCCAAAATAAATCACCTTTTCTTGTCCAGGCTACTGAAAGGACATAACTAGTTTGGTCCTTGCATTTAGCTGAGATGACCTTTGAGAATCTGATGATACCTCCCCATTATGATGAATAAATATCTTTCTTATAATGGTTTATCATGTGTTTAGGACATTAGGCTGAGTAAAAACCTGGTTTTTATCACCAGGAAATAAATCATTCCGATTGAGTTTGTATTTACTTTTGTTGTTGTTGTTGTTGTTTTTTAAATTAAATTAATTTATTTAATTTAGAATATTTTTCCCATGATCACATGATTCATGTTCTTTCCCTTCCCTCCTCCCACCTCCTTCCAATAGCCAACGAGCAATTCCACTGGGTTTTAAATGTGTCATTGGTCAAGACCTAGTTTGCATTTACTTTTGAAATAAAAATTAGGTGCCACTTTTGTATAAATTAGGTTTTAAAGGCTTAAAGGCAGGGTAATTATGGTGTAAATAATTGTGAGAAATTTTGCCTTTCTGCTGTGGAAAAAAACAAACAAAAATCAACAACAGTAGGAGCATTCAACTATATTTGTTTCAGAATTGTATGTTGATTTGAAGAGCACAGGGATAATTATTTGTAAACCTAGATATAATCCTGATTTTGTTATCAAATAATGTATAGAGACCTTGCCCAAGTCATTTTAGTTTTTGTGCCTCTTTTTTTTTTATCTGTAAACATAGGTGATTGGACTCTATTTTTTAAATTATTAATCTTTTTGTACTGAGGAGGTAATCTTCCTGAATTCCAGGTATTACCTCCTTACTGAATAAATTCCATTTACTCTCTGTTATCTCCAGGTTCAAATATAAAATCCTCTGGTTTTTAAAGCTTTTCGTAACCTGCCTCTCCCCACACATCTTTCCAATCTTCTTAAGCCTTATACTCTACCAGGTATTCTCATATCTGATGACACTGGCCTCCTTTTTGTTCCTCTGACAAGATACTTCACTTATTTTCACTGACTGCTCTCCATGCCTGGAATGTTCTCCCTCCTTATCTCCACTTCCTGTATTCTCTGTTTTCCTTCAGGTTCCCAGTTTTAAATACCATTTCCTACTGGAAGCCTTTCCTGACATTTCTTAATTCTGTTAACTTGCTTCTGTTGTTTATCTTCAATTTATTCTCTTATGTCCCTTTTTTTACATAGCAATTTGTACATAGTTGTCTTTCCTGTTAGATTGTGAGCTTCTTGAGGACAGGAACTGCCTTTTACTTTTGTGTCTCCACTGCTTAGTGCAGTGCCTTGCACTTAATAAATGTCTGTTGAATAACTGACATGGAGCCCTGGGCTTTATTGAAGTTCTGTGACTATTGTTAGTGCTATTATGAAACCTTAGGAGGAGAGGATTATGCATAAGAAATATATTTTCATCAGAGATGGGCTTAGATGTGAACCCATGACTCTTCTGCCATACTTTGGTAAGGATCAGTGAACTCACAGATGTCTGGGCTTACTTTAGTGGTGCAGATCTCAACTTATTCACGTTGCATCCTTAGTCAGACTTTCAAACTATTCGCACAATATCCCTTGGCCTCTTCCTCCACATTTCTTGATGTTATTTGGATTCTAATGGAATATATGATCTATCCCTTCCATTACCCCTTATTCTCACCACACTTGTCTGACTTATTTTCTTTGATAGTAACATTACTCTAATGATATCTTTTATGACATTCTTTCCTTTTAGTTTTTCTGGTAATATGAAGCCTGCTCACTTTAGGGGCAACTAGATGGATCAGCAACTAGAGCGCTGGGCCCAGTCAAGAATACCTAATTTCATATTTGGCCCCAGATATATGTGTGTGTGACCCTAAGGAAGTCGTTTAACCTTTTTTTGCCTTAATCCACTGGAGAAGGATATGACCAACCTCTCCAGCGTCCTTGCCAAGAAAATTCCAGTGGACAGTATTGTCATATGGTCCATGGAGTCCCCAGGGGTCAGATACAACTGAACAATGACAAACTCATTTATCATACTTTTCCCATTGTGATCTACAACTTTAGAGGCTGTGATAGTCTGTGACTTATTGTCATACAACATTCCTAGAAGAATATTATTGTTAAAAAGATAGCCCTTTGATTCAGTGAAAAACCCTGGATAATTAAGTGTGTTGCACATTTTCCAAAAGAGACTCCAGCTCATTTTCCTCCTCAGTTTAAGTATTTAATTTAATTTCAGTTCAGTTCATATTTTTGAAATTTAAACTGTATTTAAGTTCAGTTCATATACAATATAAGATAAATATGCTAATGAATTGGCACTTAAGTGTTTATCATTATCTGGACAATAGATAGGTTTCAACCACTTGATTTTTACTTGGGATGAACTCAGGTAATGACATTTGAGATTTTTAGGAGACTACAGTGTTCTCTAAGGCCTTGATGAGTCAGCTGCAAATTCAAAATGGGTTATTCAAAAAAGAGGTCACGTGCTCTGATTTGAATTCCAAGCTAATCTTACAAGCAGACACTTTTGGCAACTTTTCTAAGCTTTATGCTTTGCTTTGTATCAGTTTATTAAATATTTTTTCTCTGTTGTATCTCGGAAGGAATCTTATATGCTTTATGAGTGACAAGCACCTCATTGAAGGTGTGACTTTCTGCTCTATTGAATCAAAATTTTTAAAAGTTAATAAATAAGTGTAAGATTTTATTTTACCTTTATCCAACTGAAATTGTGGTATGCTCTGCATGTAATTTGTGGAAGCTTGTCATTCCTCTTTCTCAAACTTTCATGAAAGATGCTCTCAATGCATATATGGAGATGTGAAAGTAGGCATATGAATTAATAGTCAATGTCATATTCTTGATTTCCTTTTTAATCGTAATAATGTGTATTTTTTCTCCAAAGAATTTATTATTGATGAGAATTAATGCCCCACAAAATCGATTCTCCTCCAACATGAAACTCCTACGTGTGTACTTGTTCTTGGCTAACTTTTTTCTATTTTGTTTTCTTTTGTGCTAGTTCTACTTTTTCATACTGCGAATTGGCTACTGATATTAGAAGCCAAGTGTGATGTCTCTGTTGTTGAAGATATGTTTTAGAAATTGTTTTGAAAATTTTTTGTTCTAGAGCAGAACGAAATATTTTTTGCTTAAAAACAATTTTTTCCTTAGAAAATTTTACAGATCTGTTCCATTTTTCATCTGTTTTTGATCTCCTAGTTTTATCTTTAAATGCTTTGAAGATAATCTGATGTAGTTGAATCAATAGGCAGGGCTTTTTTAAAATTTGTTTTTTCTTTATATTTCATCTAGTGATTTTACAAGGTAATAATGTTCATCTCCTCCATTAGATTTTACAAATTAGCTTGTAGTCTGAATCACTCTTTATATTACCATAGCTAATGACTATTTTCAAATCTGAGGAGTCAGAGCAATAGCCCCTAGTTACATAGTTCTCCTTTCTGAAATATCTGTAGGACTTGGTTGAGGGTTATAGTTGACAATTATTCTTTAGGTAAACTGTTCGTTTCTTTGATCCTCTCAGTTACCTAAAATACCTGTTAGAATAGACTCGTGGAGTAGGTTATTTCATTCCTCTTCTAGCATTAGTATAATTTGTTATATAAAGCTTATATCTATATTGTAATAAAATATAAAGTGAGGTCAGAGAATATGAAACAATATATATACATACCAATTGTCAATTAACATTAAGCATCTGCTATGTGTCAGGCAGTTTGCTAAGCACTGGGGATACAAAAAGACACAAATATAGATTTATAGCTAGATATAAATCTAGCTATACATTCATATGTATGTTGGGCTATAATATGCTTGAGGTGTTCTACAAATGTTAGTATCTGCATAAATTAGGAAAGTTGCAACCAAGAAAATACAAATGTGAATAACTTTATGTTAAGGTGGTTAGATCCCATTATAAAGAGCTAGATATGATTTGTAGGTTGACATATAGCAGTTAGATTGTGTGGAAGAATATAATGGGGTTGGGGAGGTAATATGACATAGTAGGAGAGGAAAGGGATTTGGAGGGAGATGTCCTAGGTTCTTATTCTAACTTTGCATTTTATGACTTGCTTTTTGGCAAGTAACTTTCTCTGTGCCTCACTCTCATCTGCAAACTGAATGATTATACTGTGCTATGAGGAAAATGTTTTAATTATAAGGGGATATTCTGGGGAAAGTGGTTTGCAAACCTTAAAGTATTATATAAATGTGAGCATCATTTATTGTGATTGTAGTAAAGAATATATATTGCAAATGTTTCCCATGATCAAACAAGAAAATGGACATAAAATGCTTTACAAACTTTAAATTACTATGTAAATGTGAACTAACATTATCATTATGCTAGTGAAATACATTGTTAGAAAAGAACATCTTTCTGTATTAACTCTAAAGATGTTTTATTACTAATTCTTTTCCTGTGCCCTTTCTCTTTTTTTATGCAATATGAGAAATTTAACTGATCTATTGGTTTAGTTGTACTTTTAGGTTGAAAATAACATTAAAAACTTTTCTCCTAACATTTCTTTTAGAGGTTCCAGAAACTTTAGCAGTTGCAGTGCAGATGATTTTGAGAATTTAACTTTAAATAAAGGAGGAACCTGTCTACTTAATATTCCAAAACCTGATGAAGCCTACAGTGCCCCTTACTGTGGTAATAAATTATTAGATGTTGGGGAAGAATGTGACTGTGGTTCTCCAAAGGTCAGTAATTATTATTATAATAATAATTTTAAAATTTTACTTCATAAACAGTAGTCATTCCTAGGATTTGGGAAAATATAGTAGCTAGTCATATTGATAAGAGATATGGGGAGACATGTGGGGAAAATACAACTTATAGTTGGAAGAACTGGATCTACTACCTACAGGCTGTGGAGTCACGCACAAGATCCTTCACCTCATCTTAAGTTTTTGTTTACTTATCTATAAAATAGAAATGGTAATAACACTGTATTGTAAACCTCAACTGAGATAAAACTTAAAGGGTTATATAAATGTGAATTGTTGTAATTAGGTTGTTATGCCTCTATTTTAGACCTGTAGCTCAGACTTGGAGCAAATTTGAATGAATTTAGAAAATAAAAGATGGCTTTTTTGTGGTGGATAGTTGCTGACTATCCTGAGGGTGGCAGTTGTTCTCATGGACATGTGCCTGCTCCATTTTAAAACTCAGGAAGAAAAGGCCAAGTTTAGTCTTTATGTTACTCTTCCTTTATTTTTTTTTGGGTGAGGATCCTTTTCTTTTTCCAATATTAAGTTGACCTTTTGTTTATAAAGTTTTTTCCTTTCTAGTTCTACCATTGCAACCATTTTTAGGAAATAGAAATAACCTATATTTAGGCCTGGACTTTTCTAGTGATATGAAATTCTTTCTACTTAGCATTCCCAATGTCCAATTATTTATATGAGCCTAAAGGCCTCCTATATATTTGTGCTTAGGTCAGTAAGAAACATTTTTCCCATGCTCTCATTACTCTCTCAGATCCAATACCTTTTCCAGGCTTGTTTGCATCTCTGTTGGTCCCTTTGTTTCCTATGATGCTGTGATCTTCTGTGAACAGATGCCCTTGTATTTTCTGTCTTTTTCTAAGTGCTTCCTCTGATTCCTTACCTTATCTTGAAAGCTGACTTTGCAGACTTCCACTACTACATTCTCTAGCTTCATGCTCTTAATTTTCTCTTTTAAAGCTAACAGCATTTCCTGTTTCTCTTACTATAGGCAAGGGATAATTTGACTTATATTTTCATTTGTCATTCATGAAACATTTAAGTACTTACTATATCTATGTCACTGTGCTTCATGAGGAATATAAATATCGTCTGACATAGACCCTGCTATCAAAGAACTTATATTATTTAAGGCATGATTGAGAAATAAATGTTCATAAATAGCTTATAGAAGGGGGAATAAAACAAGTGTGAGGATCATAGCTTTAGTCAAAATGCTTTGAGATGTTTAGGGAAGACAGGATCATTTTAACATAAGAGATTCAGGGAAATTTTACATAGGATGTAGCACCTGAGTTGGACTTTGGAGGAATAGAAGGAGTCCAGTAAGTAAAAGCTGAGAGGTTGGAGGAAATAGGAAGAAGTTTGATTTAGGCATGGGTAAAAGCATAATATGGAGATAGGAGAAGGGAAGTTGAGAATAGAGAGATGGGGGGATATTTTAGTTTGTGTGAAATGTAGAGAATATGAATGGGAATGGTATGAGATGAGACTGGAAAAGCAGGATGAAGCAAATTGGAGGTCAGGAGTTCATACTTTATAGATTATGAGGAACCACCAAAAATTTTTGAATAAAGGAATAATCTGATTGTTATGGTAAACTTATAAGATTCTGTGGGAAAAAGGATGTATGAGGTTCTGAGCTTGGGTGGGTACAGTAAGAATGAAAAGAAGAGCTGAATTAATGAATAAATGAACAAGCATTTATTTAGTAGTTACTGTGTTAGCCACCAGCTACTGTACTAAGTTCTAGAGATACAAACACAAATGTGAAGATAGTTCCTACCCACAAGGAAATCATAATCTAAATCAACACATATTGAGGAGTAGTGACCAAGGAGGGAATTATTTGATATGGAAAAGTATGAGCATGGTAAGTAGAGCTAAAGGGAAGTACACTATTTCCCGTGGCAATGTTAGTACTGATTTGATTATAGTTCCAGAATTAGAAAATTGCATAATTGTATACAAAAGGTTATAGGCTCATGACCTGACAGCTGGAAGGAACTTTTGGCCTATCCAGTCCAAGCCCCTTGCTTTTGAGATGAGGTGACAAGGTTGCTGATGAGGTGATGTCTGGGGAGTCAAATATGTCTGGAGCCAGGCTATTAGATATGATAGGCCTATGAGGCATTTGCCAGTCAGGATACTAGAAGGGGTACTAATCTATACTTTCTTTTGCTTTCGTCTGGCATTTAAAAAATATTTCTTTGACTTTTTTTTTCATCACTATTGCTACCTCCCTTCTCTCTTGATCTAATTCTTCTCTCCACAGTTAACCCAGAGAAAAAAAAAGCCAATTCTAACAAATTAGCAGTCACACAAAACAAAATATATTCACTGTATCCCAAAATCTAGGTCAATGCATCTTTCATTGTCCATCACCTCTCTGTTAGGATATGGGTATCATGTTTCATCATAGGTTCTATGCAGATATGGTTATTCAGAATTCTTAAATTTTTCAACATTGTTTTTCTTTACAATGTTGTCCTTATATTAGCTCTTTTGGCTTTGCTCATTTCACTCTACATCAGTTCATCCAATATAGTATTTTCTGAAATCATATTTTTAAGGTTCACTAATAGTATATTACAGTCTTAAGCTATATCTTATTCAGCCATTCTCAAGTTATGAGACACTAATTCTTTAGATTCTAGTTCTTTTCTTTTTTCCTTCATTTTTATTCCCCACTTCAGTATTTGGAACTTTATTTTCCTTATAGCTTTTCTCAGGCTGAAATTATTGTTCCTAGATAGCTAGTGGATAGCATATGGAACTTGGAGATCAAAAGATATGCATTAGGACATTTAATAACTACAGGACTCTGGGCAAAACCACCTTATCCTCTTAGGCAATGTCAGTTTTTTTGATGATTACTGCTTTATGATACAGTTTGAGATCTGGTAGGGCTAGGACTCCTTCTTTCACTTTTTTCCCATGAATTCCCCTGGTATTCTTAACTCTTTCTTCAGATTTATTATGTTATTTTTTCTAGCTTTATGAAATAATTTTTAGTAGCTTGATTGGTGAAGCACTGAATAAGTAAAATTAATTTACGTAGAATTGCCATTTTAATGATATTAGCTCAGCCTAACTATGAGCAAAGAATATTTTTCCAATTGTTTAGATCAGATTTTATTTGTGTGAAAAAGTGTTCATATAATTGTGTTCATATAATTTCTGGGTTTGTCCTGGCAGGTAGATTCCCAGCTATTTTATATTAGCTACAGTTATAGAAATGGAATTTCTCTTTCTCTTGCTGCTGGACTTTGTTGGTAATATATGGAAATGCTAGTATGTGCATTTATTTTATCCTGTAACTTTATAAAATTCTTATTACATTTTTATTTAATACTCAGATGTATGAAGATGTTTGTAGCATAACAGCACAGTAACCTTTATGTAGTTTCCTTTGGCTAATACTGTTTGTTGCAGTGGCCATTGTTCCCCATCCCTGCAAAGAAATATTATTTATTTCACCTTGTAGCCTGAAATGAATAGGAAGTAAACCATGTTACATTAACTTATTTCTGATGTTATAAATTAGCCTAGGATATTACAGGAACATGATTGTTGTATAATTTATATCAGAACCTTTCTATAAATATGAGCTTACTACATTTGAAATGCTTCCGACATATTTTCTTTGCTATATGTGATCCTCCCCAAGTATATGCAAACCAGTATGTCTATTTCTTGGATATTTAAATAGTGAGATCTTCCATGTTGAAGCTGATGTATTATTTTTTTTTAAGATTTTTAAATCACTATTTTGTTACAAAAATAGAGACCTATTAACAGTTTGAGAGCTCCTTATGCGCCCTCAGGGAAAGAACCCTCTGTGCAACAGAACTACACAGACCATCTTCAGCATGTTCTGAGGGTGAATATATACTACATAAATTGATCTTGTGTATTTAACCGTATCTTTTTAATTTTAAAATTGCAATTTTAAAACTTGGTTGTGCTCTGCTGGAGGGGGTTGAGATAACTGCTTAGATGTTTGCCTACTTGTCTGGTGAAACTATTTGCATTTAGTGTATACCTGCCAACCTTACTGGTATGTCTCAGAACAGATGTATTGTTTAAAAAAAAAAAAAAAAAGACAAAATAACAACAAAAAAATGCTTTTCTTGCAGCGGGTGGTCCCATAGAACATTATTTCCCCAACCTGAAAACTATTCTTTCTTACTACTAACATAGGAATCGATTCTGTGTTGGAGTTATTCTGTATTGAATCATTACTATGTGTAGTAGCAGCCTTGCTTTTGTAACTGTGGGTGTATTGTGAGGCAAAGGAATTGGATGTGAGGCACTTGAAAAGAGCAGAAAAGTGACCCCTTTTCCCCGCCACAAAAGTGCCATGGTGAAGAAGCTGTAAACCAGAACTTAGTTCTGTTTGGTAATGATTTCCCATCATGTAGTCCCTTTTCCAATAAACATGTGAATACTTAAGAGTATTGAAAGTCAAAAGATTTCAAGCATCAAGAAACTAAACCACCAATAATTGCATGGCAACCAATTTCTACATGTTGCCTTTGAATAGTTATATTCGCTTCATTTGGCCTATGCACTTTAAGACTTGTCCAGGGAAAAGGGTTGACAACAGTCTATAGAGTACTGTTAGATTTGGATATCTTTCTAAGTTCCACAAACAATAAGGGTAATTAGTAGCATAGGAGAAACCTGTTAACATGGCCTCATTTTATACATAGGTCATCATAAAATATTACTATTGTAGTCTCCTGAGCAAACTTAAAGGATATAAGAGTTTGTAAAGCTCATTCTTTCAAAAGCTTATGACAAGAGATCGGTATCGTAGAGGCATGGGTAAAAATTGTGCACTATACGTTTCAAAGAAAATTTTATGTTCAGTCACCAAGTGGCAGCAATTTTTCAAATTATTTCATTGTGTGAAGGGACACAATGAAAGGGTTACCTCACTTTTGAGTACTGAGCAGTTACCATTGTCATATGAATCTAATCACTTTACCTTGAATTTGAAGTTGATGCTAAGGATATAGTACATCCAAATTATGTGCTATTCCGAGTTATAGGATGAGTTGATAAGTGGTGTACAACCGTTTGCAAGACCTGAAAGTTGAATCATTTGGAAAGTCTTTCTAACCTCATGTAGCATACTTTTGACAGTTGTCAAAAGCCCGAGTTGGCTTGTTAGTATGAAGTACATGTTTAAGTATCAGCTGCATGTGGTTTCTGCACGGTGTCTGAGAAGTACCTAACTCTTCACTTGAGTCAATCTCCAGGCAGGATGTCACCAGTATTGATAGATAATTAAAGGGGAAATTAATTAAAGGGGAAAGGGCTACCAATGAAGAAATTCTTGGAAAGTGTTTTCTGGTCTTTCAGTAAAAACACAGTGTTGGTGGGATCACTAACTTTAGAGAATCCCTTCAATAAATGGACCCCTTCTGCAAGCAGAACTCAGATGTGTCCATATTTCTGATTAAATGTGCAATTAATCCCTTGGTACTAGAAGTCACCAATTATCACTTTGCTGGTAAGGGAATATCCTAGGCACCTAGTGTCAAGGATTATTAGTATGTCAAAATTTTCCACATTGTTCCATTGACAATGGAATTACATTGACAGTAATCCCGTAAACCTCAAATTAGCATCTTCCCCACCTCCCCCAATTTTCTAAAATAATATCAAACCAGCAAAACATAAACACTGGCTGCATATAGTACTGCCAAAAGCCAAGGTCATTTGCACATATCCCATCAGTCTATCAAGAATTAGACCTCAGTTTATCCAAGGCATGGAAGTGCATGCGTTCTCTTTAGCTGGGCAAACAATTATACTGTAGTTGTGGTACAACACATGTAGCTTTTATTGGTACTGCACATACCCACTGTACAGCCACTTGGGAGTATCGTGGTTAGCTTGCAGCATCTGCTGTCTGCATTTATACTGTTTATTGCATATTCTTTTCCCTGAAAGTTTAAGAAAATGTTTTTTCTCGTTGCATTGATTACATTTTATAAATTTGCTTAGCTGGAAAGTTTGGGAAAAGAGGCCTGTTTGTCAATTGTACAACCGATTGTGAAGCTCTAGTGTGAATATTTTTACGTCTATATTAGACATTTTCTTTGCAAATCTATTGTTTGATTGAAATGTAAATGAAATTAAAGATGGTGTACACCCATCATGTATAAAGCAGGCACCATCTCTAAGATGGATTTAAATGCTCATTTTTAAGGCATATACTCAGCTTCTATTTAAAACTATAATTTAAAATAATTCTGTACAATGAAATGGGGGATATATATGGGAATAAATTCTATTCCATTTATTTCAATTTGAATTTCCAAATTGTAATGTTTCCCTTTGTGCTATAGGAATAGGATTAAATGGGGCAAGGCTTGTACTAGAGTACAGGCCTGAATTTGCGGGGAGGGCAGAGATGGAACAATGAAGGTTGTGATGATACTGAATAGCAAAGAGTGAATTCTGTGTGTTTTTGCTGTAGCACTGAAGTAAAAAGATATTAGCTTTGGCTGTTCACAGAATAGAGCATCATGGTTTTCAGTGTTTGAGAGAAAATTGATGGAAAAAGTTTGCAGTACTTGACATGTATTTGCATGCACAAAATAAAATTATTTGTCCACCTTAAAAAATTCTTAATTATTTCAATTAATTTTTTATTGACTTCCTAGGATTCTCTAAGTATATGAACATGTCATCTTCAAAGTGTGATAAATTTAGTTTCCTTGTTGCCTATTCTAATTTCTTCAATTTATTTTTCTTTTATTTTTATAGTGACCATTTCTAGTACAGTATTTATTTAGAATAGTAATGGGCATTCTTACTTCACTCCTGATCTTACTGATTTTTCTTTTTTTTCCCCCTATTTTTATTTTTATTTAAAAAAAATTTTCCTATGGTTATATGATTTCTATTGCCTCCCTCCCCTCTTCCTTCCCCTCTCCTGGAGTTGACAAGCAATTTCACTGGGTTATACATATGTTAGCACTCAAATCCTATTTCCATATTATTCATTTTTGTAATAGAGTAATCTTTTACAACCAAAACCCAAATCATACACCCATATAAACAAGTGACAAATCATATGTTTTCTTCTGGTTTTCTGCTCCCACAGTTCTTTCTCTAGATGTGGATAGCATTTATCAAACTCAAGATTGCTGAAGTTATTTATCCCATGTCTAATCCATTGATCCACCCTTCTATCCCTTAGCCAGTACCAGATTGTTTTGGTGATCACTGCTTTATGGTACAATTTAAGATCTGATACTGCTAAGCTCCATCCTTCCCATTTTTTTTATTAGTTCCCTTGTTATTCTTGATCTTTTGTTCTTCCAGATTAATTTTGTTATATTTTTATATTTTTTCTAATTCTATAAAGGTTTTTTGGAAGTTTGATAGTTATCGCACTGAATAAGTAAATTATCTTAGGTACTCTTGTTCTTATTGAGATAACCTAACTTATCCTCATTACAGATACTAGCTGTTTGTTTTAGATAGATGTTATTGCCCATTTTAAAAAAAGATCTAGGCTTTTTAGTGTTTTTAATAAAAATGGGTATTATATGTTCTCAAAAGTTCTCTGGCTCTAATGATAATCATATGATTTCTGTTGATTTTATTATTTTTATGTGGTCCATTATATTGATAGTTTTCCTAATATCAAACCAACCCTGCATTCCTGGTATAACTCCAAACTCGCCATAATGTATGATCTCTGTGATATATTGCTGTAGCCTCTTTGGTAGTATTTTATTTAACATTCTTGCATTAATATGTATTAGGGAAATTGGTATATAGTTTTCTTTTTCTGATTTTGCTCTTAATGGTTTAGGAATCAGCACCATATTTTTTTTTAATAATAAGAATTTGATAAGACCACCTTTTTTTCTTATAAATAATTTATGTGGTATTGGAATTAATTATTTAAATGTTTGGTACAGTTTACTTATGAATCCATCTGGCCCTGTGGGTTTTTTTCTTTGAGAGTTCATTGGTGATTTTTTAAATTTCTTTTGCTTAGGTGGGGCTATTTAAACATTATCATTCCTCTTCTGTTAACCTGGACATCTTTTACTTTTGTAAATATCTATCTATTTCACTTTGATTGTCAGATTTATTGACATGTTTGCAAAATAGCTCTTAGTAATTGTTTTAATTTCATTCTTTCTTTTCATTTTTAATGTTGGTAATTTGATTTTCTTTTTTAATCAAATTAACCAATGGCTTATCTATTTTATTGTTCCCCACCTATATAATTGGCTCTTCTTATTTTTTAGTTCCATGTTTTCCTTCATTTTTATTTATTTCATCTTTGATTTTTCAGAATTTCCAATTTGATGTTTAATTGGGGACTTTTAGTTTGTTATTTTTCTAGTTTTTTTTAGCTTCTCTTTCTCAATTTTACTTATGTTAGCTTTTAGAGATATAAATTTTCCCCTAAGTACTGTTTTGGTAGCATCTCATATTGTGGTATTTGTTTCTTTATTATTCTCTTTAATGAAATTATTGATTGTTTTTGTGATTTGTCCTTTGATCCACTCATTCTTTAGGATTATATTATTGAGTTCCTCATTAATTTTTTATCTATATTTTTATATCCCTTTGTTGATTATAATTTTTTTTGCATTATGATCTAAAAAGGATGCATGTAATATTTCTAATTTTTTGCATTTGATTGTGAAGTTTTTGTACCCTAGTACATGGTCTTTTTTTGTATAGATGTCATAAACCACTGAGTGGAACATATATCCCTTTCTACCTTTCTATTACCATCTAATTTTTTTCCAGAGATCTATCGTATCTTTGTTTTCTAAAATTCTGTTCACTTACTTAATTTCTTATTTATTTTGGTTAGTTTTTTTCTCATTTTTAAAAAAAAAAATTTATTTTCAATATTTTTCCATAGTTACATATTTCATGTTCTTTCTCTCTCCCACAACCCCCCCCCCCCTACCCCCTTAGCCGATGCACAATTCCACAGGGTTTTACATGTATCATTGATCAAGACCTAATTCCATATTATTGATAGTTGGACTAGAGTTATCGTTTAGTGTCTACATCCCCAGTAATAACCCCACCAGCCCATGTGTTCAAGCAGTTGTTTTTCTTCTGTGTTTCTACCCCCACAGTTCTTCCTCTGAATGTGGCTAGTTTTCTTTCTCATAAGTCCCTCAGCCTTGCTCTGGATCCTTGCATTGCTGCTAATAGAGAAGTCAGTTATGTTCGATTGTACCACATTGTATCAGTCTCTGTGTACAATGTTCTCTCTCATTCTGAAAGGGAAAGTTGAGGTCTCCTTTTAATACAGTTTTTACTGTATTTCCTTCTGTAATTCATTTAGCTTCTCTTAAGAATTTGGAAGCTATGCCCATTTATTTGGTGCATATATATATTTAGTATTAATATTTCTTTATTGTTTAGGATACCTTTTATCAAGATATGTAGTTTCTTTCCTTGTCTCTTTTAATTAGATCTGTTTTTTTTAAACCCTTACTTTCTGTTTTAGAAATTGATATGAGTATAGGTATTGGTTCCAGTGCAGTAGTAAGGGTTAGGCAATTGGGGTTAAGTGACTTTCCAGGGTCATACAGCTAGGAAGTGTCTGAAGCCAGATTTGAACCAGGACATTTTCTCTGTGTGTGTCTCCCTGCTTCAGATATGTTTCCTGTAAACAGCTTATTGAAGAATTCTAATTTTTAATCCACTCTGCTGTCTGCTTCCATTTTATGGGTGAATTCATCCTATTAGCATTCACAGTTATTATTACTTTCCCCTCTTCATTCTCTGACCTTTTACCCTTTCCCTTCACACAAATGTTTTGTCATTGATCACTGCCTTCATCAATTCACCCTCCCTTCTATCAGTCCCCTGACCCTTCTTTTATTATCCTCCTCTCTTACTCCCTTATAGGTTCTGATAGATTTCTATACCATGAATGTTTTTTTCTCTTTGAGCCAATTCCTATGTGAGTAAAGTTCAGGTTTTGACCCTCTCCCAATTTCCCCTTCACTGTCATACCTTCTTTTGTGCCCTCTCATGTGAGATAATTTATCCTCTCTTCTTCCTCTTCTCCCATTGCATTCCTCCTCACCTTTACTTCTGATTTGTTTGTTTTTTTATAGCAGTCTACCATATTCAATTCATTCTGGTTCCCTCTGTTTATATATGCTCCTTTGAACTTCGCTAATAGTTTATATATGCTCCTTTGAACTTCGCTAATAGTGATAAAGTTCATAAGTTATCAGTATCATATTACCCTATAGGAATGTAAATAGCTTAATCTTGTTGAATCCCTTAAGTTTTTTCTTTCCTGTTTACTTTCTTATGTTTATCTTTAGTTTTTTATTTGAACATCACATTTTTTTGTTTAGCTCCAGTCTTTTCATCAGGAATGCTTGAAAGTCTTCTTATTTCATTAAAGACCCATTGTTTCTCCTGAAGGAACATACTTATTAGTTTCTTTGGGTATATGATTCTTGGTTGCAATCCTAGCTCCTTTACCTTCTGAAATAAACATATTTCCAAGACTTCCAGTCTTTTATTGTAGAAACTGTTAGTAAGTTTGGTGTAATCTTGGTTTTGGCTTTGTGATAATTGAATTGTTTCTTTCTGGCTGCTTGCAATATTTTCCCTTGACCTGGGAGCTTTGGAGTTTGGTTATAATATTCTAGGGAGTTTTAATTTTGTGATGTCTTTCAAGGAGGTGATTGGTGTATTCTTTCAGTTTCTATTTTTTCTTCTTATAAAGATTATGAGAGCAGTTTTCCTTGGTAATTTCTTGTAATTTGATGTCTAGGCTCTTTTTTTGATCATGACTTTAAGGTAGTCCTACAATTCTTAAATTTTCTCTCTTGGTTCCATTTTCCAAATCGGTTTTTTTTCCAGTGATAGTTCATTTCCAGTGATAGTCTTCAATTCTTTTGATTTAGTTTTATTTCTTCATGTCTCATGAAATCATTAGCCCAATTCCATTTTTTAGGGGATTAGTCATTAAGCTTTTGTACTATTTGTTCAGTTCTTTTTAAAATAATTTAATTTTTAATTTTTAATTTTTATATTTTATCTTACCAATTACATGTACTAACAAATTTGCAAATAAATTTTCCAAAGTTATATTATCCAAACTGTTTCCCTCCCCCATCCCAGCGCTGGCAGACAATTCAATCTGGGTTATACATGTATTATCATGCAAAACATTTCCATAGTGTTCATTTTTGTAAGGGAATAATCATGTAAAACTAAAACCCCAAAATAAAAACCCAAATAAACTAAAATAAAGAATCATATATTTTGATTAGCATTCTGACTCCCAACAGTTCTTTCTCTGGGGGTAGACAGCATCCTTAGTCATAAGTTCCTTAGAACCTAGATCATTATATTGTTGAGAGTAAATCTGTTCATATAAGTCTTTCCAGCTCTTTCTGAAATTATTCTATGCATCATTCCTTGCAGCACAATAATAGTATTCCATCACCATCATATTATATATATATATAAAATACCAAATTATATACCATAATTTATTTAGCCATTCCTTAGTTGATGGACATCTCTTCAATTTCCAATTCTTTGCTACCACAAAAAGAAAAGCTATAAATATTTTTGTACAAGAAGGTCCTTTCCCCCTTTTTTCTTTTTTAAAATTTCTTTGGGATACAAACCTAGTGGTATTGCTGGACCAGAGGGTATGTGTTGTTTTATAGCCCTTTGGGCATAATTCCAAATTTTCCTCCAGAATGGTTGGATCAATTCACAACTCTATGAGGAGTGCATTTGTGTTCCAATTTTGCCACGTCCCCTTCTGCTTTTATCACTTTACTGTCATATTGGCCAATCTGATAGGTGTGAGGTGGTACCTCAGAGTTCTTTTACTGTCTGTTTCCCTAATCAAGAGTGATTCATAGCATTTTTTTTATGTGATTACTGATAGCTTTGATTTCTTCATTGAAAACTGCTTATTCATATCATTTGACCATTTGTCAATTGGGTAATGGCTTGTATTCTTCTAAATTTGACTTAGTTCTCTATATGTTTTAGAAATGAGACTTATAGAGAAATTTTTTATAAAAAATTTTCTTTTGTTTCTGTTTTAATCTTTGTTACATTGGTTTTGTTTGTACAAACATTTTTAATCTAATCAAAATTATTCATTTTACATCTTGTAATGTTCTCTATTTCTCATTTGATTTAAATTCTTCCCTTCTCTATAAATATGACAGGAAAACTATTCTATGTTTCCCTAATTTATTTATAGTCTCATCCTTTATGTCTAAGTCATATACCCATTTTGACCTTGTCTTGGAATTGGAAGTGAGGTTTGTTCTATTTCTAGTTCCTGCCATACTGTTTTTCAGTTTTCCCAGCAGTTTTTGCCAAACAGTATGTTCTTATCTCAAAAGCTGACATCTTTGCATTTCGGTTCTACTTTTTAAGGGATTTCTTTCTTTTTTTTTTAATATAACATTTTCCCCCTATTACATGTAATAAAAATTTTAAACTTTTTTCTAAAGTTTCAAGTTCTAAATTCTTTCTCTTCTCCCCTTCCTAAGATGATAAGCAATTTTATCTTGGTTATTCATGAGCAGTCATGTAGAACATTACCATGTTGGAATAAGACTCATATGAAACAAAAGAAAAAGTGAAGAATATAAAGTGAGGAATACTGTTTTCAAAATTTATTCACACTCTAGCTGTGCCTTATCTCCAGCCAGATAACATTTTTCATCCTGATTTCTTTAGAATTATCTTAGATCATTGTATTTCTGAGAATCGGTAAGCCATTCACAGTTGTTCACCATATAATATTGCTATTACTGTTTATGGTATCCTGGTTTGCTCACTTCACTTTGCATCGTTTCATGTGGATCTTTCCAGGTTTTTCTGAAATCATCCTGCTTATCATTTCTTATAGCACAATAGTATTCCATCACCATCATTTATCATAAGTTATTCAACCATTCTTAAGTTGATGGCATCCTCCCAATTTCTAGCTCTTACCACCACAAAAGGAGCTGCTATAAATAATTTTGTACAAATAGCTCCCCCTCCCCCACTTTTTTTTTGTTTGATCTCTTTGGATATATAGACCTAGTAGTGAGTGATATTACTGGATCAGAGGTCATTCACAGTTTTATAGACCTTTTGGCATAGTTCCTAATTGCTCTCCAAATTGGTTGAATTTGTTCATGACAAGAAGTTGTTTTCTTCAGTAAATTTTTGTGCCTCTCTTTCCATTTGGCCAATTTTGTCTCATTTCTATGCCTCCTTTACCAGGCTGCTGACTTTTTTCATGATTCTCTTGCTTCATCCTAATTTGTTTTCTCAACTTTTCTTCTACTTCTCTTATTGGATTTTTAAAATCCTTTTTTATTTTAAATTTATTTAAAATTTGATTTTGATTTTAATTCCCCTAGTTTTTATTTATTTTTTATTTTTTATTTTTTATTTTTATTTTGGTGGGGCCTGATACTATTTCACATTTTCCTTTGGGATTTCCATTTTGATATTGTTGTGCTTTGAGTTTGTGTTTTTATCTTCCCTATCACCAAAGAAATTTTCTGTGCTCAGGTTTTTTCTTGTCTTTTGCTTATTTTTCTATCCTGCTCCAAAGGTGGAGAGTGTACTTTCCCCAACTTCTTGGGCTGGGGCCTTTTCTTTTTTTGAGGGGGCAGCCTGTGTCCCTGAATGTGCAGATGACTTGACTGGCAGGTAGGAGGCAGAACCACATGGCTTGCCTGCAGGACTACAATGGGCATGGTAGCTGCAAATGCCTTGATGCCTGTGGAGCTTTGCCAGGTGTAGGGGCCTTGTAGGGCTGGCTGGTTGATTGGTGCCTGGCTGCAGATTATAGAAGCCTTGCCAATGAATATAAGAGCCATGGTAATGGAGCACTGTGTATTACTGGCTTGCTGGGATGCTCCCTACTCTGAATTGTGTTCCTCTCTTAATTCAGTGAGATAGATTTTTCCTGCTGACCTTTTATATTGTCTTAAGCTTGATTCAACCTGTCTTTTTGTTTATTCTGCTCCTCCAGAATTCATTTGAGGCTTTTTTAAAAAAAAAATTGGTGGTGTATTTGGGAAATACCTTAATCTATCATTTTGATGCCAGAAGTCCTGTTGATATAGTTCTACACCAGTGAAGTGTGTGTGTGTGTGTGTGTGTGTGTATGTGTGTGTGTGTGTGTGTGTATTTATTTAGCCTTCCTTGGTCTTTTCAGACAAGAGTAGTGAGTTTTATCTTAAAAACACTTCCCCTGCAGGTATATTCTAGGATTCCTAACTTTTTAAAAAGTCTCTCACTTCCCTTAGAAGGCATTAAAGTTCTGAAGGAATGCTTATCTCTTTTCTATAATTAAATTGTTTACATCACATCATCTTACAGCTCCTTTCAATTGCTTAAACATTTATCATTTTAAGTTTCTTGAGATTCTTATGTATATATTTCAAAGCTCTTACTTAGCTATGGTCTTTTCATCAGAAGTTCTTGAGAAGTTCTCTATTCATTTAATGGAGATCCATTACTCTCTTTTCTTCCTCCCATGGGATTATACTCAACTTTGCTAGGTAATATATTCTTGCTTGTAAGACTATGTCATGTCTATTGGAGTATTGTATTCTAAGATCTTTCATTTGTAGTGCAAGCTGCCAGGTCTTGTGTGATCCTGACTCTAGTTCCTTGATACATGAAATATTCTTCTTCCCTGGATGATTATAGTATTTTTTCTTTGACAAGGGAGCCTAGATTTTTGCTATGATATACTTGATACTTTTCCTTTTGGGGTTCCTTTTAAGAGGTAATTGACAGATTCCATCTCTCTTTATTCTGGTTCTAATAGAAAGAGGCAGTTTTCATTTATGATTTCTTGAAATATAGTGTCTAGTGCTATTGCTGGAATTGTGAACTAATCTAGCCATTCTGGAGAGCAGTTTGGAGCCATACCCAAAGGATTTTGATACTGTGTATACTTTTTGATCCAGCCATATCACTACTAGGACTGTATCCCAAAGAGATCCAAAATGAGAGAAAAAAATGGCCTATTCATTCAGAAATATTTATAGCAGCCCTTTTTGTGTTGGCAAAGAACTGGAAATCAAGGGGGTCTCAATCAATTGAAGAATGCCCCCAAAAAGTTGTAAGTGATTGTGATGGAATACTGTTATGGTATAAGAAATGGTGAGCCAAATGATTTCAGAAAATCTTTGCGGAAAATTCTACATGAATTGATGCAATGTGAAGTGAGTAGAACCAGGAGAACATGGTATGAAGTAACAACAATATTATCATGAACTGTGAATGACCTAACTATTCTTAGCAATTCAGTGATTAAGACAATCCTGAAAGACTCATGATGAAAAATACCATCTGCCTCCAAAGAAAGAATTGATGGAGTCAGTGCAGACTAAAGCATTCTATCATTTTACTTCTTCAGGTTTTTTTAGTTTGAGTTTTCTTCCACAAAATAACTAGTATGGATTTACATGATTGCACATGTAAAATCTGTATCAGATTGTCTATCTTCTCAGGGATGTGGGAGAAGAGGCAGAAAGGGAGGAAAAGAATTTTGAACTTTGAAATTTAAAAAAAGGAATGTTAAAAATTGTTTTACATGTAATTGATGAAAATTGATCTATTTCTATAGATTTAGTGTCCATGCTTTTTCAAAACCATTATTTTCAAGGCGATTTATGTTTCTTAAAATTATCTCTCATTGACCTATTTTCCAGGCCAATCCTTTTGATATCAGATAGTTTTCATCTTTTCTATTTTTTTCCATATTTTGATTTTTTAAAAAATTTTCTTGCTGCTTTACGGAGCTATTGATTTCTTCTTGGTCTCTCCTAGTTTTCTGGGATTCCATTTCTTGGGTAAGGTTTACCACTTCTCTCCTAATCTACATATTTGTTCCTTTCATTTCTTCCCTCAGGAACTTTTATTTTCTCATTTATTTTTTATGTCATTTTATTTCTTAGTATTCATGTAGTCCTTGTGGAAAACTTTTTCTATTGAATTTTTGTTCGCTCTTGTTTAGTTATTTTCCCTTTCTTTGGTGGGGGGGAGGGCACTGTTTGGTGTTTTCTTTGATGCACTTATTTCTTCAGCTTTTATTTCTAAATTGAAACTTTGTGCCTAAGCTAGGCTCTACCCTCTACTGTACTTTTGTTGTCATGGTTAGTTTTGACTGGCTTTACCATGAGTCTTCAGAGATTTTGCACTGATTTAATGTCTTTCAGGGTTAACCTTCCCTGAGTCTTTGAGGTTTTGAGCATTGGCTCTTCAGGGCCCTCTCTGACATCTCAGGTTAGGTTAATAAGGACCTTAGAATCCCTGGGCATCAGCTATCCCAGTCTTAAATGCTATAGTATTTGTTGATGAGCACTATGCCAGTCTGTACCACACTGGCAGCTGCCTGTTGTTGTTCCCTGGTACTTCCCAGGCCACTGGGACTTTGCCATGGGAACCTTCTACTTTGTTGCTTCTCCTCCCTTCTGACAAAAAGTTTTTCAGGGTATCAGCGAACCATCTCTGGTCATGCTGGTGCTCTAGTGCTACTTTCAGATACCCTTTTGTGCTGTTTTTGGATAGAAAATGTCACTTATTGTAATTTCTCTCTAGATATCTTGACCATTCATTCTGGAGCAAACATCAAGAGTTTTGCTGATTTAGGTATGGGAGAACTAGGCAGTTTGCTTCCTTTTCATGCAGACATCTTGGCAAGAAATCCTTCATGATAGTCTCTTAATTGATCTCTGTAGCCAGCTTCTTTCTCTTCAAGCTGCCAAAGTGACACTTGTAATGCTTAGGTTTGACCATGTCACTCCTTGCCAAGAAGCTTCTGTGGCTTCCTGTTGATTCTAAGATAAAATACAAAAAGAAAAAAGTTGGTAACATTAAGGCATTACTACCTGCTAAAATGCAAATACCCTTGAAGGAGCAACCACTCATATAAGTTTCTGGTATCCTTCCCATATGAGACATCACCAGAGAACAGACATGAGAGAGGAGTAAGATGGGCCAGGGCAGAGGAAGTCATTCCCAAAGAGAAGTTAAAAAAAACAAACAAGATGAAGAGAGGTCATTAAAAAGCTAGTGATATAGAAGGGTCATAACAAAGTCACTTTGAAAAAATTAGAAAGCTGAAATCTATAAATAATAGGGACTAGCTGCTAATTGAAGTTATTTTTGAAGAGGCTTGATAATAGTGGTAAAGGTGATGATGTCCTGGTTATAGATATTAATATGATATTTTTGTGATTTTATAGTATTATATTGCTTGTAAAACCCAAGTTAAATCCAAGGGGTTGAAAATAGTTTCTGTTTATTACTTATTATCTTCCCGTTAGGAAGATGAAAAATGGCATCTCATTAAATTGTTTACATAGTTATTAAGAGTCAGTGTTGGTACTGTTGTCCTATCTCTTTACTGATAGCCAATTTATATCATCTACAGGAATGTGAATTGGACCCTTGCTGTGAGCCAAGTACTTGTAAGCTTAAATCAGGTGCTGAATGTGCATATGGTGACTGTTGTAAAAACTGTCGGGTAAGGAAGCCTTTTTTCTTGGTTGAAAAATGAAAATAACCTTTACCTTTTGAAATGTCTAGTTAGGGAATACTTATTTTGTTGGGTGATTAGGAAAAAAAGCTATATTGGATCTATTGTATATTTGTGACATTGAGTAATTTTCCCATGGCAAATGCCCTCAGTATAGTTCATCAGTCATTCAACAAGCACTTACTGAGCATCTAAAAACAATAAATCTGTCCTTGGGCCCCTTTTCTGCCACTTTCACTGCAGAGTTGAAAGAGAACACAGTGTTGAATGGTTGTTATATGTGGTTTTTTGTTGTTATGATAAAATAATATATCACATAGTTCCTTGACTATTTGTTATGATAACTTTTTCACATGGACTTCGGTTGGCCCTTGGAAAGTAGATTCAATTTGCCACCAGGACTATACTATTTCTTGTATATTATACTATTTCTATCTAGTATACTATACTATACTATACTATACTATACTATACTATTTCTAGCATAGTAGATTTTCCTATAGCTTACATTTCTACCAGCATATCTAGGGTCACCTCTGTGCAGCCATAGAATGATTTTTGTGGAGTTATTGCATAAAATGTGACAAATTTTGGTTTATTTATTAAAATTGAGCAAATGTATTTGTTTTGATTTGAATTTTGTTTCTTCAGTTCCTTCCAGGAGGTTCTCTATGCCGGCCAAGTGCCAATGAGTGTGATCTTCCAGAGTATTGCAATGGCTCTTCACAGTTCTGTCAGCTAGATGTTTATATTCAAAATGGATATCCATGCCATAAAAATAAAGCTTATTGTTACAGTGGCATGTGTCAGTTTTATGATGCTCAGTGTCAAGTCATCTTTGGCTCAAGTAAGACAATTAGAAAATATTTTGAATGGCATAATTTTAAAGTTGTATTTAATTTGTCAAACTAAAATAGTTCTAATTTTAATTTTGTAAACTTCCTTGGTGTGAGGATTCATTGTCATTTGCTTGTGCTTATGCGTTTACTTTGTTGAAGTGTTACTATCAAATGCTTAGCTACCTAGGTTCTAGAGTGAGAAGCTCTGTAGGAACATATATCTAATTAGCAGTTCATGTAAGCTAAAAAATGCTCAGTGCCATTCTCGAATTCACTAACATCCAGTCTTCATGTTCCTTTTACTAAAATGATTGATGTTATAGGTAAGGTTGTAATGCTTATTTTTATTTTAAAAGGTTGGGTTCATAAGACGAGAGGTATTTTGACAATATAAGAGGGAAAAGTTTGAAACTGGCCATAAATTTAATAATTTTATTTAATAAAAAAGAAAGGGTAAAAGGATGGTAAAAGAGAGACTACTTTCCTTACTGCTCCATTTAGCTTGTTATTCTGCAGCCGACATTTGAGATGATAAACTTTGAGGATCCTTCAAGTTATAGAGCTGTGATTCTATGATCTATAAAATCCTCTTCTGTAAACAACCTGTTTACGTATTAACTATGAGAGAATGTTTGAAACAAGCTATAGTGAAATACTGCTATTAAACACAGATTACGTTATATATTATTAAACTGAGTCCTGGTTCATTAATCTACTCTGGCTATATTAAAAGGGGTCAGAGACCTTAGATTGTGACCCTCAGGTTTTCCTAGCAATTTAGCTTTGACTTAAAACAAAAAGTCAGAATCTCATTATTGAATGTATCCTCCAGTAATGCAGTTTGCAGACCATCCGAGCCTTTTTGTTTTGTGCAGCTCTTATCTGTGTCCTATAAGAAGTTTGGCACAAAGGGTCCATCTAAATGTTGGAAACTTTCAATTTTTCTTGATATCACAAGGGTATCAGTGGAATGCCTTGGCTATACATTTATCTTCAATCACCATGTGATTGATTAATGCTACCTCTCTTGATCATAAAATTCCTTGATGACATCTTTTATTTCTATTCTTTTTTGAAGTTCTTCACCTGTCATATGTTGCAACTTATTAATTAAAAAAAGTTTATTTTTTTGAAAATTCTACTTGGAAGATTTCTTTGATATTTTTTCTTTTTTTCTTTATGAAATAAAGAAAAATGCCATAAATTTTATTCAAACAAACAAAAAACCAAAAATCTTCTCCTGGATACCTTCTAGGTAGAATTTGCAACAAAGTGAATTCTCTTAATTAGCTCTAGTGTACATCTTCTCCTTTCCTCTGAGATTCTTTTTTTTTTTTAATCAGAAGAGAAAAGCTTTTACTTCTCCTTTTATGAAGACAAGTTCCTAGAGAATTTACTGCTGACATACAATAATAAAGCATGACACAGAAAAGCAGGGATTGGGCACTGTTTGACATGCCTGACTAAAAACTTTTAAACTGCCTAGTTTTGCTGAAATGGGCAATCCCTTTACCAGCTAGAGCTTTACTCATATGCCTCAGCCTTTAATCTGGAATTTTAGCTCTTGTCCTGAGGCCCTGTACTCTTTATTGATAGGAGCTCCCTCTATCTTGGTGCTCCATCTCTGATCAACGTGCACTCCAGCCATGTCCATACCTACCTTTCTTGAACATTTTCCTTTCTGTCTATTATTTTGGGAACATTAATTAAATCAACATTGCCATCCAGGAAAGGATGCATCACTTGTCATAGGATTCTAGTCACCATCTTTTTTCCTCCCCCAAATTAAAACATCTCATCCTAGCCAGCACTCCTTTCCTATGTATATTAATCCTTGCTTTTTGCGTTTGTATTCCAAATGTTTAGTACACACTTAATGAGTTCTCCTCTACACCCCAAAACTCTTTGACATGATGCCTCATTCTTTCTTCCTAAAAGATGAGAAATACCCGCCTTCTTCACCAAGTATTTACTTGTACCCTTGATGCTACTATTCCTTTCTGTTTCTCCAGCAGATTGTCTCCATGATCGTTTCTCTACTAATCTTAAATCTGTCTCTCATATCTTATTCCCTACTGCCTCACATACCCAGGGTTCCCCAATCCTTAAAAAACAAAACAAAAAATCCCATATTCAACCTTACCATCTTATCAAGTGATGGTTCTGTATTAGTGATGGCGAACCTTTTAGAGACTGAGTGCTGTGCCCCTTCTCCCACTTAGTGCCTGGCATGCCCTGCCTCCCCCTTTACCCGACACAGGGGAGGGAGGAAGCATTCCCATTAGGCTGCTAGGCGGAGGGGCAGATGAAGTAAGGAATGTCTCCAGTGAGTATAGAGAGGGGGGAAGGGAGTGGCCCAAGCACTGAGCTCTCCTGCAGCTCTGCTGCCTGTGAGCAGCCCACCTTACCTCATGTGTGTTGCCACTGGGTGGAGAGGTATGTGATGTGAAAAAATGCTCTCAGGCACCGTGGAGAGGAGGAGGGAAGCAGCTCTGCTGAATCCCTCTGCCTTCTTAGTAATGAACTCTGGGGGAGGGAGGAAGGCAGCCATATTCCCAGAGAAAACACTTTTGAGTGCCATCTTTGGCACCTGTGCTATAGGTTTGCCATTACTGTCCTATATCATATCACTCCTTCTTCTCAGTCACTCTTCTACATACAGATATCTATACTCATTGCCTCCACTATTCTCTTTCATTTTTCAACCCTTTGTAAATCTGACTTTTGCTCAGGTGAAGCTAGTATTATCTCTTCACTGCCAGATTTCTTTCTTCATTCTTTTTGACATCTCTGTAGCCTTTTGATATTGATCACTTTTCATCCTGGATACTTTCTTTTTTTTTTCTTCTTTCTCTGACTTGGATGACCAGTTCTTAAGCTTTTTTTTTTTTTTTAATTGGACTACCATCTGTCCTTTTCCCTTGACCTGGGTTTACCCTGGGGATCTCCGGAATCTTTGGGTCTTATTTTCTCTACACTTTGTGTCTTGGCAATGTCATCAGCTATTTTGAGTTCAGTAGTCATTTGTGCAGGTGATTATGGACCCAGGGGATAGAGTGCTGAACCTGAAGTCAGGAAGACTCATTTTTCTGAGATCTAGTCCAGCCTTGGACAAGAGCTGTGCGATTAACTGGGCACATCATTTAACCCTACTTGCCTCAAGTTTCTTCATATGTCAAATGAACTGGAGAAGGAAATGGAGAAGTCATACCAGTGTCTTTGCCAAAAAAATTCCAAATGAGGTCATTAAAAGTCAGCCCTGACTGAAAAACAAAACCCATATCTCTGTATATAACCTTTTCTTTTCTCTTGAACTCCAATCCAAAATCATCTATGGGACATTTTTTTTAAACCCTTACCTTCCATCTTAGAATCAATATGGTATATCGGTTCCAAGGCAGAAGAGTGATAAGGGCTAGGCAATGGAGATTAAGTGACTTGCCTATGGTCATATAGCTAGGAAATGTCTTGAGGTCAGATTTGAACTCAGGATCTCCCATTTCTAGGCCTGACTCTCAATCCACTGATCTACCCAGCTACCTCCCATGGGACATTTTAAACTGGTCGTCCAATAGGCATCTCAAACTCATCATGTCCAAAATCACTCATCTTTTCTCCCAGATCCACTCTTATTCTAGACATCCCAGTTGAGGACATCACAATCTTTTTAGGCACCTATGTTTGTAGTCGTCAGTGTTATCCTTGATCCCTCTTTCCCATGTTCATTCTCTGCCCTTCACCTTTGTGTAGAACTCATTCTGGGCATTACAGGAACAACAAAAGATTAAATAAAATAGTGAACCGTATCCTCATTAGTACATATTTTGTAGAAGAGATTTAGACATAGCTGAAATTAATATTCAGTGATTTATAAGGGTATAAGATAGTGATAGGCAAACTACAGCCCGCCCTGTGGGCCAGGTGTGGCCCTCTGAAATGTTCTCCAACGAATACAATGAGTAGGATACAATACAATGAAACTTCCAAAGAGTTGCCTTAGAAACAGACTGACAGATGAGCATTTCCTTTCCTTTGGCCTCCTCTTTAAAAAGTTTGCCCATCACTGGTAGATGAGAAGTACAAAGGTAGAGAAGGGGCTGATTATAAGGCATACTGCTTTTGAAGAAGGCTTCCAGACAAAGTTTAATTTAATTCAACAAGCATTTTAGCTTATTATACAAGGTACCATGATAATATTTGCAAATGAAAAATGACAGTCTCTTCATTTGAGGGCAGTTAGGTGGTATATTGGATGGATGCTGAAATTAGACTCAGCTTCCTGGCCTCAGACACTTAGTTCTGTGCATGTCACTTAACCATGTTTCCTTCAATTTCCTCATCTGTAAAATGAGCTGGAGGAGGAAATGGCAAATCACTCCAGTATCTTTGCCAAGGAAACCCCAACTGGGTTATAAAGAATCAGATACAACTGCAAAACAACACCAGCACTTAAGGAGTTGACAGTCTGATAAGGAAGAACAGATATAAATACAAATTAAGTATGTAAGCTATGTTGGGATAAGGAAAAAAGAGACAAATGGGCAAAATTTGTCAAAAAGTCTTGAGAAAGAAAAGATTCCTTAAACTGGAGGGAATCAGGAAAACCTTAATGAAGAAGGAAAAGATAACCTTCACTCAGGCTATGAAAGAAGAAAAAGATTTCAAAAAGTGAGATATGGTGGTGCTTTGATGTAGGGTTCTATGTTTTTTTTTTTTAATATCCCTAAGCATTAATTAAGCGCCTTTTATGCATTTAGTATACTGCTAAGCACTGAGGATATACATACAAAAGCTAGACTATTCTTCCCTTCAAAGGGGCCTTTGTTTTCATAGAGGGACTTATAATCTTCTGGGAAAATGAATTCAGTTTAAGATATATTGTATTTGAGTTTTCATATTAAAGTAGGATACATCTGGCAGGCAGTTAGGAAAGGGGAAATGAGGCACTAGGGAAATTCCAGGAAAAACTCATTTCTTTATTAAGATCACTTTTTTTTCTCTTGTATTTTAGAAGCAAAAGCTGCTCCAAGGGATTGTTTTATTGATGTGAACTCTAAAGGTGACAGATTTGGCAACTGTGGTCACAATGGCAATGAATACAGAAAATGTTCCACTGGGTAAGTAGAGGTGAAGAAGTGATAAAATGTGAAAGACCTTAAGGCCCAATGTCAAATGCCAGAAAAAATGAAAATTTAAGAATTTCACTCCTGTCTTGTCTGCATTAACTTTTTATATATCTACATTGATAAATGATGCTATTAGTCCTAAATGGATTTTAAAATGTAATTGGTGTGCCATTCCTTGTACATAGTAAAAGTCTATTAAAATTTTTGTTGGATTGGATTGACTGAAGTGACAATAAACATCATGTTCACAAGGCATATGGCACTTACAGAATAAATAGAGTCATAGAATTTAATCAGAAGTGACTTCAAAGACCAACTAGTTTAGGAATGAATAGAAATGTCTTTCACCAACATCCCAATAGTCATCTAGCCTTAACCTTGATAATCTTCAGGGAGGGGAGCTCACTAATGTCCTGAAGCAGCACATTCTGCTTTTGGATAATTCTGTAAGATTTTCCCTATCTAAATTTACACTTTTTCTTCATCCACCACTTACCTATTGCTCCTGGTTCTTTTCCTTGGGGACCAGAAGAATAAATCTAATCCTTCTACCTAAAAATTATTTGAAGGCAGATGTTGTTTTCTTTATAAGTCTTTTCTTTCTCAGGATATGCATCATTTTACCTCAACCGATTTTTTCCAAAACATGACCTTTAAAGCTAATGCATGGGGCAGCTGGGTGGCTTAGTGGATTGAGAGCCAGGCCTAGAGACAGGAGGTTCTAGGTTCAAATCTGCCTCAGATACTTCCCAGCTGTGTGACCCTGGGCAAGTCACTTAACCCCATTGCCTAGCCCTTACTACTCTTCTGCCTTAGAACCAATACACAGTATTGATTCTGAGACAGAAGGTAAGGGTTAAAAAAAAAGCTAAATGCAATTTCTTAGCACTAATCTTTTGGAAAATGATATAAGGATTAGTTTATGAAATCCTTGTATCCTCTTTTTTGAAAGGAGAGTAGACAGTATAGTGTAGTTCCTTACCTGAAACCTGAAGAACTCAGTTCAAAACCCAGCCCTAGTTTTTTTTTTTTACACTGTATGTATGACCATGGGCAAGCCACTTTCCATTTCTGGACTTTAGTTTCTTCACGTGTTGGGGTAGAAGAGGTTGGAAGAGATCATTTCTGTTGTACCTTATAGTTATGATTTTTTGATATCCTTTTGACATATGTAAAGAAATTATCTGATTTGAAGTACCTGAATTTTATCCATATTATGTTCTGGATTCTGTTACATAAGTGGTTCTACTTCAGGTCTTTGAGTCAGTATTACCTCAGATCTTCCTTCAGTCCTTCCATTCTCCCAGCCTTGTTCTGTCCCACATACATCTGTGCCTCTTTTCTTTATGATCATCTTTTCTTGGCTACAGTTGTGATTGCTGTGGGACATATTTTTTAAAAAATTACTGATGATCATTTTTCTTTCCCTCATTCTCTTCATTAACCCTCCAGTGAAGAAAATAAAAAGAAAACTCTTATAACAAATATGCCTAGTCAAATTTCCATCATTGGCCATATTGAAAAATGCCTTTCTCATTGGGGATCCCAAGTCCTATCACCTCTGCCAGAAGGAGGGCAATGAGCTTCATTGTAGGACCTTCAGAATTATCTTTGGTTGATCATTATATCGATCAAGTTTTGACACCTTTCAAAGTTATTTTTCTTTGTTATGTTGTTAGAACATAAATTGTTCTATATCTTCCCATTTCCTTTTATATACAGGTCTTCTCATTTTTCTCTGAAATTATCTATTTCTTCCTTCCTTATGATATAATGGTACTCTATTACATAGATCATAATTAGTTCAGTTTTTCCCCAATAAGCAGTCACCCTCTTAGTTTCTGGTTTTAAAGCATGTACATTTTTGTGACTTTTCAGGCTTAGTTCCAGTTTCCTTTCCATAATGACTAGACCAACATTCAACAGTACATTGGTGTCCTTATTTTTCCATGGCTTCTAATATTTGTCATTTGCTTTACCTTTAATCTCCATATCATGATGAGACTTTTGTAGAAGACATTCTAGAAAGGCCCAGGGTTCTTAAAGTCTATGCCAGTGGAATACAAGTTCCTCTACCAGGCTGGAAAGGCCTCAAGTATAGGCTAATGATAAATTGTATCTCATCTGATGACCAACCTAGCCAGGTAGAGCTATTCATCTCCAAATTGGTCCCAATGTAGTTTTCATCATAACTGAATTCAAAGACTTTCTAATAGGAATGCAATTGTGGAATTATAGATCCATGATGTAAGGGTTAATAGATTGACCCATAAAGAACTAATTGAAATCAGATCCTACTGAACATATGGGTATTAATTAAGTGACTCCAGGTGTAGGAGTCATAGGGATACATGGGAAGGAAGTTGATTCAGTAATCACCTTTATAGTACTAATTCATTGCTCAAGTTTTCTTCCTTTAGCTCCAGAGAATCTAAAGACTAGACGAGTTCAAAAGACTGGTTTTTTTTGTAATGTATGTATTTATATTTTTAAGGCACTTTGCACAGTATTGCACTTAGTAGGTGCTTAATAAATGCTTGTTGCCCTCTCCCTTATTCTATACCATCAATATAGTTTCTAAGGCAAATTGCTTAAACAAATATAAGAAATAGCTGTACTCTACTACTGGCTTGGGAATTAGGAGACCTAGGCTTTATTTTTGGCTCTACTACTAACTTAATGTGTTACTTTCTACAAGTCTTTTAAAACCTTTAGGTTTCAAGTTCCTTATCTACAAAATGAGTGTTTGAAATAGGTGTCATCTGTTTTTTAACCTACTGTGATCCTAAGGAATTGAATTTTTTTGTTGGAGTTGAATCTCATTATAGTAAATAAATTGTAATGATTACAGTAGTATTAATGATAATTAGGAGGAGCAGCTAGATGGCTCAATGGATAAATCGCCAGACCAAAAGATAGGAGGTCTTGGGTTAAAATTTGGCCTCAGACACATCCTAGCTGTGTGATTTTGGGCAAATTAATCTCTATTGCCTAATCCTTACAGCACTCTTGCCTTGGAACTGATACTTTGTATTGATTCTAAGACAGAAGGTAAGAGTTTTAAAGAAAACGATAATAATAGCTAGTATATAAAGTGTTTTAAGTTTTGCAAAGCACCTTATACGTTACCTCATTTGATCCCATAGCTACCAATATGTGTGACTATGAATCCACAATTTAAGGCCACATTGAGGCTCTTTTGGTTTGTGTTTGGTATACTCATGTTGGCTATACTCAAAGGCTTTCAGAATCACACCTTCTTACACATTTGTGTTTCTGAACACAGTCCAGGAAAGGCCATAGTTATTACTTGGGCCATCTGGTCCTTTGACCTACTGTGGTGAAAGGTCAACCTTGGGGACAGAAGTAGATACAAACTGTATCAGTTAGGAGCTGGAATGGAAATCAGAAGCCACCTAGTGCAGCCTCTTCATTTTATAGTTGAGGAAACCGAGGGCAAGAAAGGTTATTTGCCTGATAGCAAGGTTAAAAAAAACAGACAAACCAATTATGCGTACTTGTCCTTCTCATTGAAGTATGAACCACTCTAGTTTATGAAATGCCAGTTTAGAATTAGCAAGAAAGTAACAAGGCCACAAAAATTTAAGAAATAATCTAATTAATTAATTCCGTAGCATCTACCCAAGGAATGATTGAAAACTGGTTATTAATTTCACTTCACTTTTCCCCCTACAAGGTGATGACATAGCTTAACTTCTGTAACTCCCTATTAGTAATAGAGAGGGTTCTTCTACTCATGAATTCTTCTTCCATGACTCTATAAAAGATTTTTTTTCCCCATTTTTAGATTGTCTTTGACATTCTCAAGAACATAAGCTTGAGACCAAACAACCCCTGGATATATGTTGTGGGATTCTCAGGGATTTTGCTTTTTTTATTTTTATTTATTTTTATTTTTCTCTCTGTCTTATTTTTTTGTAGTTAGTATTTTTCTGTGGTTCCATGGTTCATGTTCTCTCCCTCTCCTTTTCCCTCCCCCCTCCCAGAGTTGACAAGCAATACCACTGGCTTATGCATGTATTATCACTCAATACCTATTCCGATATTATTCTTTTTTGTAATAGAGTAATCTTTTAAAAACCAAAACCGCACATCCAGTACCCATATAAACAAGTGATAAATCAAAAATCTTCCTTCTGTGTTTCTACTCCCACAGTTCTTTCTCTTGATGTGGATAGCATTCTTTCTCAAAAGTCCCTTGGGATTGCCCTGGATCATTGGATTTGTTTTTAGTAGCAAAGTCGATTACATATGATCTTCCCACAACATTTCAATTTCTGTGTGGAATGTTCTCCTGGTTCTGTTCACTTCACACCAAATGAGCTCATGGAGGTCTAGCCAGCTTGTATGGAAATCAAGCAATTTATTGTTCCTTATTGCATAATAGTATTCCGCCACCATCACATACCACAATTTGTTCAGCCATTCCTCAGTTGAGGGACACTTCCTCATTTTCCAGTTTTTTTGCCTCCACAAAGAGTGTGGCTATAAATATTTTTGTACACCTATTTTTCTCTATTAGGGTACAAACCCAGCAGTGGTATTGCTGGATCAAAGGGCAGGCAGTCTTTTAAGCCCTTTGGGCATAATTCCAAATTGCCTTCCAGAGTGGTTGAATCAATTCACAACTCCACCAGCAATGTATTAGTGTCCCAATTTTACCACATCCCATTCAACATTTATTATTTTCCTTTACTGTCATATTGGCCAATCTGCTAGGTGTGAGGTGGTACCTCAGAGTTGTTCTGATTTGCATTTCTCTAATCAGGAGGGATTTAAAATACTTTTTCATGTGATTATTGATAGTTTTGATTTCTTCATTTGAAAACTGTCTATTTATATCCTTTAACCATTTATCAATTGGGAAATGACTTGATTTTTTGTACATTTGAATGAATTCCTTATATATTTGGGAAATTAGACCCTTGTCAGAGAATTTTGTTATAAAATTTTTTTTCCCAGTTTGTTGTTTCCCTTCTAATTTTGGTTGTGTTGGTTTTGTTCGTACAAAAACTTTTTAATTTAATATAATCAAAATTATTTTACATTTTTTAATGTTCTCTATCTCTTGCTTGATGTTAAATTCCTCCCCTTCCCATATATCTGACAGGTATACTATTCCATGTTCACCTAATTTATTTATGATTTCACTCTTTATATTTAAGTTATTTACCACTTTTGAATTTATCTTGATATAGGGTATAAGATATTGATCTAAACCTCATTTTCCCCATATTGTTTTCCAGTTTTCCCAGTAGTTTTTGTCAAATAGTGAGTTCTTGTTCCAGTAGCTGGGATCCTTGAGTTTATTGAACACTAGCTTGCTAAGGTCATTTACCCCTAGTCTATTCCATTGATCCACCCATCTGTCTCTTAGCCAGTACCATATTGTTTTGATAATTACTGCTTTGTAATAGAGTTAAAACCTGGTACTGCTAGGCCCCCATTCTTCACTTTTTTTAATTAGTTCCCTTGATATTCTTGGTCTTTTGTTCTTCCAAATAAACTTTGTTATAATATTTTCTAATTCTATAAAAGTTTTTTTGGTAGTTTGATAGATATGGCAGTGAATAAGTAAATTAGGTAAGATTGTAATTTTTATTATATTAGCTTGTCCTACCCATAAATAATTAATGTCTTTCCAATTGTTTAGATCTAGTTTTATTTGTGTAAAAGTGTTTTGTAGTTGTATTCCTATAATTCTTGAGTTTATCTTGGTAGATAGATTCCCAAATATTTTATATTGTCTATATTGATTTTAAATGGAGTTTCTCTTTCTAACTCTTGCTGCTGATTTTTGTTAGAGATATATAGAAATGCTAATGATTTATGTAGATTTGTTTTGTATCCTGCAATTTGCTAAAATTATGAGTTATTTCTACTAGCTTTTTAGTTGATTTTCCAGGATTCTCTAGGTATATCATCATATCATCTGCAAAGAGTGAGAGAATTTTGCTCTTTTTAGAATTAACTTAGAGACACTATTTTAGACGTAAGTTCAATGACTCGGTTCTTTTTCCAAAGTTACCTCAGAAACTTATTAGAGAATCAGAACCTAAGCGTATGTGTTGGCAGCATTCAGTAATAACTCAAGAAATATGTGAAGGGTTAAATTTTGTATGACCAAAACAGAATATGGAAGTAAGGGAAAATAATTCATTCCAACTCTTGAGATTGCAAAACAGAAAAAGTGGTAGGCAATAGAGTTGCTAATAAACTGCAGAATTGCACAATGAGCAGCATCTGGATGTCCTTGAAAACGGAATTTGCCCTGGATAAAGAAAAGAATTTGCATCAATGTTTTGTCATTTGGAGAACAATGGTAACTTTAATGGCAACATAACTGGTAAAGAGAAGAAGACAGAATTTTTTGATCACAAGTATAAAAATTGAGGCAATTTAGGAGAAGTTTGTGTTCATTTGAAGACCACTTGCATGTATTCAGGCTACTTCATGTCTCAAACTTTTCATTAGCTTGAGGTAATTTTTTTGTCTCCTGATTTTTGACACCTAACAGTCATGTCAACAAGGAGATTTCTGCAATGTATTTCAAATAGACTAGAATTATCATGTGGAAAAGCAGCTGCCACTAAGTATGTTGGGTGCATACTTATGTGGTGAAATGTGTTGGGCATGAAGTGAGGAAAACTCATCTAAATTCAAATTTGGCTTCAGGTACTTACTAGCTGTATGACCCTGGATGAGTCATATAACCCTCTTTGCCTTAGTTTCTTCATCTATAAAATGAGCTGGAGAAGGAAATGGCAAACCACTCCAGTATCTTTGCCAAAAAAGACTTCAAATGGGGTCATAAAGTCAAAAAAGATTGAAACAATAGTACAACTAAATAGGTAAGAAGTCTTACAGTCTAAAAAACCTCCCACACTTGTTCCCATTCCACAAGCCCTGGAAGAACAATCTAAGTGAAATAAATTCTGTACAGAAGCATCTGCATTGTGTCTCAAGCAGTCATGAAATGTGGACTGTCAGTACTTTTAGGGACTTCTCTAGAGGAAATGGTTACAGAAGAGGGGAAATAAAATGCTGGCAACTTGAAGTATTAAGTGTTTTATTTGTGTTATGTTGAATAAGTCATTTGAATTGTTTGTGTTTTGTGTTGTGGTAAATCTCTGTTGCCTGATCAGCCATAGGGAAAAAGATTTAGTGAAAACTTTTTTGGGGGAATTTTCAAAGACTTCAAAAGAAGATTCTCTCTCTTTCCCTCTCTCCCTTCCTTCCTCTCTCTTTCCCTTTCTCCTTCCTGCCCTCCCCCTGCCTCTTCCTCTCTCTCCCTATATCCTTCTCTCTCCCCCTTTTTATTTCTTTTCTTTTTTTTTTTTTTTTAAACCCTTACCTTCCGTCTTGGAGTCAATACTGTGTATTGGCTCCAAGACAGAAGAGTGGTAAGGGTAGGCAATGGGGGTCAAGTGACTTGCCCAGGGTCACACAGCTGGGAAGTATCTGAGGCTGGATTTGAACCTAGGACCTCCGGTCTCTAGGCCTGGCTCTCATCCACTGAGCTACCCAGCTGCCCCCCCCCCCCTTTTTATTTCTAACTGGCCAAGATGGAGAGGTAGATAAGAAGAAAGGTAATCTTCCCCAGACTGTAGAAATTTATGGCATCCTAAATGAAGTAGAGAATAAATTTGTGACTAAAATGTACTTTTGTACTGTTAATTTCCAAATTGTGGTTTTATTATTTTTATATATGCTGAAATTTCTTATTGAGTTGGAGTACCACTCTACAGAATTTGTTTTAAGGAAAACTTTGTGCAAATTACATGGAAACAACACTTAGATCTTTTATCACTCTTCTTCTTTGCAGTGATAGATTTATATTGTTTCAGTGCCAAAAAAAGGGAGGAAGATGATTTTACTATTAGGAAAAAAAGGAACTGAAGCTAGTTTGAAAGCATTATCAGTGAGATCAAAAGTGGGGGAAAAAACTAAAGAAAACAAATTTACAGTTTAAATTGAGCTAGTCCTTAAGAATTACCTATTGTCAATTTTTTTCTTGACTATGAAAAAAGAGAAGGATTTATTTAAATTAAGAATCTGGGGGCACCTAGATGGCTCAGTGGATTGAGAGCCAGGCCTAGAGATGGGAGAGGTTCAAATCTGGCCTCAGACACTTCTTAGCTGTGTGACCCTAGGCAATGTGACCCTGCCTTGGAACCAATACAGAATATTGATTCCAAGATGGAAGTTAAGGGTTTCTACTTAAAAAAATTTTTTTAATTATTAAGAATCAGCTTGAATACGAGTAAAATTTAATTTGAGAGAACGTTTGTTACCACTGCATTTCTTCTGTGAGTTGATGTGCTAGAATTTAGTTGTTTAAACTAGAAGCAAAGTTACTTTAAAAATAGATCATGCAATTTGTAAGCTCTTAAGTGCCTTCCAAAGTAAAAGTATTACAGTTAATTAGTGTTAACTAAGTCCATTGAAAAGATATTAAAAAGAATAAGAAGATTTAAGTAAGTAGGGATGAGAAAGGATATGGATGGAAGGTTAAAGGTAGTGAGAAGTCAGTTTGCACTGCCTATAAAAAGAGTTTGGAAGTAAAAGGTTTATAGTTTTGAAAAGAGATTTGAGGAAGGTTTTTGTTCTCATTTAGATAAGAAAGATATGAAAGACTTTTTGTAGAAATCCCTCTTAGCCATTCGACATTATTTTTCCAGTCACAACATTTGCCAGATCTAAATGGTAGAACTAAATTTGCAGTATAGTATTATTTTTGAGGATAGCATGCCAAAATATTTTTTCCTTGAAGGTCCCTTAGAAGAATATATTTTAGTGCTCATGTAATACACATTCATCATTTACAAGTAAACTTAACAGAGGTTATGGTTGCAATTTCCATGTTTCTGAAAATGTTCATGGACCATAAAAGTGGGAGGTGAGAATACAAGATCATCATATTAAATTTCTGGCAGTTGACTAACTGAAAGTAAGGGGCCCTGTAATTTGATGTGCTGGCACTAAATGGTCCTTGGCAAGATTAAGATTCTGTATGATAACATTTGACTACACAGATCCTAATGTGATTGAATTTTTCTAGGTTATTTTAAGTAATACGCATTGTTCTATTAGGATGATTTTAATCTTTCGACCCTACATAAGTAAATCAGCCCTTAGTGGAAAAGATGCTTAGTGTTTGTCATTAAAACATGTTAGCTTTTAGACAAATAAAGTCTAATTTATGGTGGGGTGGGAAGGGAGTGGAATACAGTACTTTAGTTTTGTTTTGCATAACATCACCCTCATAGTTATATGTTTCCATTTCATTCTGACTCATGATTATCATACTTTCCTGAGAGTCATCTTCAAATTGACAAATTAGGAACAGGCCTCAATATCTCTTTACAGTGTATTTTAACCCAGGAAGACATTTCTGTCACATTTGGTACTAACTAGATAACATTCAGAGACAGGGAGTTTCTTTTTGTAACTATTTACTTGAGAGTAAGTCTGAACTTTACCATGGGACAGTACTAGGCTTCCAGCACCTGAATCTTAGAATAAGCAAAACCAGACACCTTTTGGAATGTTAATTGGCATGCTGCCAAGCCAGGGCTTGTGACAAAAGGATAAAAAGATGTTTGTATTTTAAAGGTGTCTTAAGAACAGACTGAGGAGTGGGAACCAGTGAGGGGGATAAGGGAGTTGATAAATTACAGGCTTTAGTGTTTCAAAGATGCTTGGCAACAGACTTGGCTGAAGGACTTTTGATAGCTGCCTCTTGGAATTCAGGGGAATTCTGAATCTCCTTTGTCTAGTTTGTTTCATTGATTCATCTATTCTTTAGCCAATACTACATCGTTTTGGTGACTTCTGCTTTATAAATATGGTTTAAGATCTGGAAGTGCTCTTGCCCTCTTCCTCCCTATTTCATCATTTCCCTTTTTATTCTAAATCTAAACAAATTCTGTTATTATTTCATCAAGTTCTCTGACGTATCCCTTTGGTAATTTGGTATAGTGCTAAAGTATAAATTAATTTTGATAATATTATCATTTTATTATATTGGTACATACTAGTGAACTGAATATTCCTCTATGGGATATTCTTTATTTCTTTAAGATGTACTTTGTGATTCTGTAGATAAGTCTTTTGCTTGCTCTTATGTGGTTGATCCCTAGATATTTATGCCTTTGGTACTTATTTTGAATGTTATTTTTCCTTTCTAGTTTTCCTTCTTGTGTTTTGTTATTATAAAATATTGTTAATTTTTGAGGATTTATTTGTGGCCTGCAATTTTGCTGAAGCTATTAATTGTCTCCATTAGTATCTTTGCTAATTATCTGGGTTTTTACAACTATTCCACCATGTCATCAGCAAATAGATAATTTTATCTCTTCTTTACCTATCTATTCCTTTATTTTCTTCCTCTTATTATTTTGCGATAACTAACATTTCTAGAATTAGATAATACTGGAGGTAATGGGCATCCCCACTGCATATGATGCTTGCTTTTGGTTTTAGATAGATGCTTTTTATGATAATAAAGAAAGCTCCCTCCATGCCTATACTTTGTAAGATTTTTTTTTTTTGAGGAGAAAGTGGAGTTACAATATGTTGTTCCTAATTTATTTATTTTCATTTTTTGTTGTCATACAAAACTCAGTTTCATATTGGTCATTGTTGTAAGAGCAAATTCAATAATAACAAAACCCCCCAAATCATAAATATACTGCTGTGAAAGACAATTCCAATAGTTCTTTCTCTGGGTACTTTGTAGTAAGATTTTTAACATAAAAGAGTATTGTACTTTGGCAGACTTTTTTCTGTATCTATTGACATGATCATGTGGCTAGGGATATTTTGGTTTTTAAAATAATTAATTTTGTCAATTGCTGTCCTGAAGTTGAACCAACCTTACATCACTGATATAAATTCCACTTGATCATAAGGAATGATTTCTTGATTAAATTGATATAGTTTGTTTGATAGGATTAAAAAAATTTTTTTAGTTAATATTAATGAATGACATTGGCCTGTCATTTTCTTTTTGTGTTATATCTTTTACTTCTTTAAGCATAAGGACTGTAAATAGGGATTTTTCTCAGTTTTTGTGAATAATTTGTGAAGTATTGATACTACCTGTTCTTTCAAGATGTGATAGAGTTCTGTGAATCCATTAAGTTCAGGAATTATTTTGTCTTGTTTTTTCCTTTAGTAGACCTTTTGCAGCTAAAATCTATTTCCTTTTCTGAGATCAAGTTATTATTTAAGATATTTAATTGGTCATCACATAGTTTGGGCATTTTATATTTTTAAAGGTATTTCTATTTTTATTGTGTTCTTGTTTTGTTGGTACATGATTGCATAATATGCTCTGATTATTCTTTTTATTTCCTGGGGAAGCTAGATTGTACTTTTTCCTTCTTTGCTATCTTATCTCTACCTCTGGATGGTTTTTAATCAATAGAGCTCATAAATACTATGCAGAAGAGAAGAGGATTTGCCCAGTGACAGATGTGAAAGCAGATTTGTACTGCTTGTCCCTAAATAGTAGAACTAGGAGCAGTGGGTAGAATTTGTAGAGACAATTTTGGCATGATGTTAGAGCCTATACTTTAATTTGAGCTTATCTTAAAGTGAAGGATTTATGACTTGCTAGAGTTATAGAGGAGATTCTTGTTCAGTTAGTGTGTTGTTCTAGATTATCTCAAAGGTCTTTCTATTCCAGATTCTGTGATTCTACAGTTATTTCTTTATTTAAAGTAGATACACAGACTTTTTGAGTGAAAAGGAACCTTTTAGAAGGTCTAGCTCTGATTTTTTACAGAAGAGATTCAGATAAATATTCAGACTTATACCAGGGATACACACACTAGACAATTTAGAACATGTCTGTGGAAGATAGGTTATGTTCATCTGCAGGATAATACTTATAGAAGTGTACCACATACGTGGATTTGTTTGTATATTTATATTAATCTTGTGAAAATGTTCATATCTGATTCAGAGAAAGGAATTTTTCCCTTTCTCTGCTAGCTATGTGGCAAGAAGAGATGAGAAACAGCTTTATTTCCACATTGGATTACCAGGGCAAAGGAAAAAGTACATAGTCCATCTTATTGCTCCCTTAGAATGGAGAAGTCTCAATAGACATCTCTAATTCAACATTTAAAAAACAACAATCATTTATCCTTCATTTTAAGTCAACTCCTTTTCTAAAATCCCCAACTTCTAATAAGAGTAACCCTGTTTTGTCATTCACTCAGGTTCTCAGTCTCAGCTTGTCCTTGATTGATTCTTCATTCCCTCAGTATATGGCAGATTTTGTTCTTGTTTTGTTGTTTCTACCTCCATAAAGTAGTTTTCATTTGACCTCTTCTCTCTACTGTGGCAGCTAGGTGATGCAACAGCTAGAATGCTAGTCCTGAATCAAGAATACTCCTCTTCTTGAGTGGAAATCTGGCTTCAGAACTGTAAAAGCTGTGTGACCTTGGGCAAGTCACTTAACACTGTTTGCTTCAGTTTCCTCTTCTGTAAAATGAGCTTGAGAAGGAAATGGCAAACTACTCCATTGTCTGTCAAGAAAATGAGTCAGACACAACTGAAAACAAATGAACAACCCTGTATGAGTAGACGTCTCTCTAGTCATACAGCTGTTATCACTTTCTTTATTATAATAGCTTACTACCTGCTTCTCAGCTTGAGGTCTCTCTGACTCTTAATTCAATTTTCACATAGCTAGCAAAGTGATTTTTATAAAGGAAAGGTCTGACCATGTCGTTTCTTTAGAGAGTAACATCTAGTGGTTTCTTTTTATCTCTAGGGTAAAATAAACTCCTCTTTGCTCTTAATGCCCTTAAAAGATAGGCCCCAACCACTTTTCCAGCTTTATTACATATTACTCTTCCAATAAGAAGACCATACTGACTTTTTTTTAACCCTTACTTTCAGCCTTAGAACCAATATTCTAAGGCAAAAGAGTGGTAAGGGCTAGACAAAGGGGGTCGGGGAGATTAAGTGACTTGCCCAAGGTCACACAGCTAGGGAGTGTCTAAGGCCATATTTGAACCCAGGATCTCCCATCTCTAGACCTGGCTTTCAATCCACTTAGCCGCCCAGCCACCTTTAGATAGTCTTTTGAGGGAGTTTGGCCATAGAATAGAAGAGATGTTGAACATTAGTTAGCAGAGATAGAAGGATCTAGTGAGTTTTTTGAGGATGGAGGATGAGGTATGCGTATGTTTATTGACAAAGGGAAGGATCTAATAGTAGTAAAGTAGAAATGGAAGATAAGACAAAGAAAACAGCCTGTTGGAGGAGACACCTAGTTACTAGTGCCTCCCTTTTTCTTATTTATCTACCTTTGTCTACTCAAGATAAATAGTAACTTAATTGAAGGTATAGACTGTTTCATTTTTATCTCTGCATTCCCATTCCTAAAATTCTTATACCAAGTAGTTGCTTAATATTTACTTATTGAAAAGAGATTTTTCCCTCCCAAGAATAGTAGTGTTAAGAATGCTACTTTCTAAACTGTCCAAGCTATCACTTCCATCATGTTTAATCTGTATAGATATGCTAATTGAATATTTTATATGCATAACTGTTCCTTCTATAGAAATGCTTTGTGTGGAAAGCTTCAGTGTGAAAATGTACAAGGGATGCCAGTATTTGGAATTCTTCCTGCTCTCATTCAGACTGTATTTGGTGGAACTACATGTTGGGGTGTGGATTTCCAGTTGGGATCAGATGTACCTGATCCTGGCATGGTAAATGAAGGCACAAAATGTGATCATGGAAAGGTAATCCAAAAAATTTCATTTGCTTAGTGGAATCTTGGCTGCTTGTTGACAATTGAATTCTTTGAATTAAGAACACTTTTTTTCTTTTATAAGATCTGTAGAAACTTCCAATGTGTAAATGCCTCTGTTTTGAACTATGACTGTGACACACAGAAAAAATGCAGTGGAAGAGGGGTAAGTAATAGAAATTGGTATAAATTTTTGCTTTTTTATATGTTTGGCTTTTACGTGATATTGCAGATTAAATGTGAATTTAATCTTTCTGATCATCTTTATTAATTTACCATTTTCTTTCAAAGAGTGGTTGCCTCAATATGCCTCACTTCAAAGATGAAATAAATACCTTTGAAAAGATAACTCTATAGGCATACAGGTGTATATTTTAAAACACTAGTTTTCAAAAGATATAGAATTTCATTGATACAAATATTCTTTCCACTGGCACACACTTCTTCATGTCTTAGTAAATTATTTAATAAGTTGCTTTGTAACAAAATTCTTTTATCACTTTTTGACCAACCTCTTTATGTGACGATATGCTAAAAAAGGATTCCAGAAATTAACCTGGAAATTAAAACAAAGTAAGGATTTTTATATTTTCTTAGGTAAAATAGATGTTTTATTCTTTTTTTATCATTGTTCTCTAAATTGTCCTTTTTTGGTGCACAATTATAGGTTACCCCCAAGTTTTTTCAATCCAAATTTGAAGAAAAATCTGGCAAGTAGAATAAAATTTTAATAACGCAGAGATTTTCTTCTTTTGAAATAGAATACAAATTTACATGAATTGAATCCTTTTTCTATTCCTAGTACCCCACTTTAAAAAAAGCAGTGATAAACTGGTTGTTTTTTTTTTTCATTTCCAAATTTAGTGGGAGAAGATTGGATAGGTGAAGGAAAAGAGGGGCCTATAATTAAGGAGAGATGAGAAAGTGTGTGGGGAAAAAAATATGTGGAAAGAGTGTGGCTAAAAAGGTGTTATGTATGTGAGGAGAAGTCTCCATTGTTAGTTGTTCATAAAAGCTACTAGCAAGGACTGGGAACCTTGCCTCTAGAAAAAGTATAGTGATCAGAGAGTGTTTGTATTAGCCAAAGTAGAGTTTATGATGAGTGTGTTTCTGCCTTATAACAGTAATAGAAAACTTTCTTAATTGCTCAAATATAGGCTATTCCCCCTACTAGAAAAGAAGGTGAAAGCATTTGAAGAATTTAGCACCATTCTTTACATTATCTAAACAGAACAAAAGGATATAAAGGAGAAAGAGGTGAATCCTCCTGTTTGTCAGGTGAGGTAACTGCTGGGCAGGGGGAAAAAGAGAATTAGGTCCTTTGAATGCCAGGAACAAAGTAACTGAGAATTGTCTTTTCTTACTGAGGAGAGAGCTGAACCTTAGAAAGAAACACCTATCCATCCTCGGAGTGTCAACAATGTGGATCCACAAGGCCTTTTTGAAGTAAGGCCATTAATGCAGAGTCACAGGAAGAAGAGATAAGTAGTGATAGTTTGTGACTTTGTGTGGAGGGGTCCTGAGGCAGCCACTTATTGACTTGACAGCAGCAGAGAGGTCTGCTGTCTTACTGGGTGTGGATATAGCACATGACAGAAGCTTTAGACAATTTTTTGATATAATGATTATAGTTCTGGTAATTCATGGACACAAAGGAATCTAGAAAGTACTGTTAAGGATTAAGGAAGAAACTGAACACCTTTGAAGCATAAGAACATAGCTGCCGTCAGTAAAAGGTAAGGAGTTCCCAAGAGCTGCATTTTGAGGAAGTGTATAGTTAGGGAAGAAGATGATGGATGATTCCTGAGAATGAAATGAGGATTTCTAGATTGTGATTTAAAATATAGAAATGATAGGGTTTTAGCCATGGGTAGACTATGCAGCAAAGAGATAAGCAAAGACAAGTAAAAGAGTATGTTAAAAAGTATAGCAGGTCAGAATCCTATAAGAATAATATAAAAAATGCAGAAGCTTAGAATGAAGTGAAGCTGGTAAGAAAAATAAGGGACAACAAAAATTGCTTTTTGTTTACATTTTAGCCATATTGTCAGTCATTAAGCATTTATTGTTTTCTATATGCCAGGCATTGTGTCAAGTGTTGAGGGAAAGAGTAAAATTAAAAAAATAGAAAGGATTACTGTTCCAAGTGGATAGATCGGTAATCATAGATAACAGAAGATGTTGACTGTTCAATCCTACTCTTTCATTTTCTTTTCCAAGGTGAGTTTTTCTAGACCTAGAAAATAATGATGACTTTGACATTTATAAGAGTTATAAAAAGGAACACCTTTAGGTCACCTAATTCAGATAGAGTGTATTGTAGAGTACAAGAATAATTTAGATAGGATAATTTGAACCTCTGATATTGAACATTCGCAGCAAAGAAGAAGGTACGAGGTTACCAAAAGCCAATGTTCTGTTTATTAATAAAAAAAGAGTGGAATCTACAGCTGTAGCCAAGTGAGCTTGACTTAAATGTTTTGCAAATTTTTAAAAGATTTATCACTGACATCTGTAAAAGAATTTGGTGCTCTCTAAAAACCAGCATGTAACCTTTACAAAGAGGTGATGCTAGACTAACCTTATATTCTTTTTTGACAGGTTTTCTAGACTAGGCATTAGTGTGATGGATACAGAGTTCATTGTGAAGCCAGGAAGTGCTGATAAATATTGGCTAGTGACTCTAGGCAAGCCATTTAAACCTCTCAGTCCTTTAGGCCTAAGACTGTAAATTACAGAGAAGTTGCTGATATGCATTGATAAAAGGACATTTCCTCCAAGATTGCCCTATAATAATGAAAACATAGGTCCAGTCCTTTTCCCTATTCTGCTCCCTAGTTATTCTAAACTAATAATTTGAGGGAATTCATGTAATTTATATAATTTTCTTTTAATTGGTTTTTAGTTATTTTTCAAGAAAACATTTAATAGTTCCTCATGCTATTCTCACGGACAAGGCAAAGAGAGACAATTTAGTGAAATTTGGTAGATTGAAAACTGATTGATTAGACTTTGGGTTTGAGATCAACTTAAGAAGGAAATCTTTAATGGAATACCCTAGGAATTTGTGTTTCATTTTATTCGATACATTTATCAATGTTTTGGATAAAGGCATAGATGACACAAAGCTGGGAGGAATATTTAACATGTTGGATGAGAGAATCCAAAAAGATCTTGATGGAGCCAGAGCTTTGTGGTAAATTGAATTTGAAGCTCTCTTCTTTTAAGAATCCTCATTTTCTCACAGTTTATTACTGGTTTCTATTATTTGTCTAAATATTTTGCTGATTTTCCACTCAAACTTCAGTTGCCTGTATTTAGTTCTTATATAATTTTAAAATTAAAGTTTTTTCCAATTAACAAAGAGAAATTTTTTTTCCACAGCTCACCTTTCCTTCCTCATTGAAGAGGAAAAGAAAAAAAATTTCAAAAATATATAGTCAAGCAAAATAAATTTCCACATTGGCAATGTGCAAAAAATGTCTCGTTCTGTACCCCAAGTCATTTACCTCTTTCTCAGGAGGTGGATAGTATGCTTTACCATTGTTCCTCTTGAATATGATTGATCATTGGATTGATTAGAGTTGTTTGATTTTACAGTATTGTTCTTGTTTACATTCTTCTCCCTTTACCCTGCCACTTACACAGCTGCTTCCTTCCTCTCTTTTAGTAGAGGCTCTCTCATATTTTACTGTGAAAATGGAGGTCATCTGTTGGAACTTCCTTTTTTCTCTATACACCAATCCAATCTTATCAATCAATCAATAAACATTTATTAAACACCTGCTCTGTCCCATGCATTGTACTAAGTATTATAGACACAAAGAGAGGCAAAAAGCAGTTCTTGCCCTCAGTGGATTGTAACTGTCTTAAAAGTGTCAACCTACATTATTTTTTCTGCTTCAGTTTTAGAGAAAGAGGTGTCTATTCTTCTAGCTAACTTCCACATATCCAAAACAGCACTCATATGCCTTTCTAAAACTATACTTTCTTGTAACTTCCTTTTTCTTTTAAATTGAAGGCATCATCATTCTTCTAGTTGTCCAGGTTTTTCCTTAATTCTATGTATCCATTCAGTTGTTAAATCTTGTAGATTTTACCTCCCTAAAATCAGCTATGTCTACTTCCTCCTCTTTAGTCACACATCCCTTACTCTGGTTTAGGTCCTCATTACCTTTCAGCTGGCCTGTTGTAGTAGCTTCCTAATTGTTCTTTTTGCTTCTATTTAATTTTCTTTCCACTCTGTTCTCTACCCAGGTGCCAGATTGATGTTTTAAGACCCAAATATAACCATATTGCTCTCCTGTTAAAGGAGCTTCAGTGCCTCCTTATTGCCTCCCAGATAAAATACAAACTCTCTTATTTGACACTTAAAAGCTCTACATTGGCTCTGGCCTTTTTTTTTTTTTTTAAGACTGATTTTGCCATATTCCCCTTTATTCCTTGCAAAATTTAGCTCAAGTGCCACTTTTTGCCCTAGACCTATACAAATTGCTTTGCATAGATTTTGTATTTTATTATCTGTGTGCATATGAAGTTGTTTACTTCAATAAAGTGTTAAATCCTTGGACCAGGGATTGAACTGTTGTGATCTTTGCATCCCTTGACTTAGTACTGTGCCTTACTCAAAGTAGGTACTTTATAAATACTAGTTGAATTGAATTTTACTGAAAACTTAATTGAGATGAACAGCATGAGCTAAAACAATTTTGGGCTGCTTGTAGGGTAGCAATAAGGGGATGATTCCTTTGTGTTCTGCCTCAGTGAGAACACCTCTGGAGTATTGTGTTCAGTTCTGGGCACCATTTTAAATAAAAAAATTTTATATAAATATATTTAATTTTATAGCATATACCTTTACTATTTAATAGCTGACTGTAAGCAATGCAAACAATACTCATATGACCCAAAGCATCATTTCTTTTTTTTTTTTTTAAACCCTTACCTTCTGTCTAGGAGTCAATACTGTATATTGGCTCCTAGGTGGAAGAGTGGTAAGGGTAGGCAATGGGGGTCAAGTGACTTGCCCAGGGTCACACAGCTAGGAAGTGTCTGAGGTCAGATTTGAACCTAGGACCTCCCATCTCTAGGCCTGGCTCTCAATCCACTGAGCTACCCAGCTGACCCCCCAAAGCATCATTTCAATTGGTCCATATTCAGCATTTTTTTTTTTTTGGTGGCTCACTGACTATTTTTTAGTTTTCAATTAATTAAGAATGTTTTTCCATGGTTACATAATTCATGTTCTTTGCCTCCCATCTTTCCTTCCCCCTCCCAGAGCCAACAAGCAATTCCACTGGGTTATACAAGTATCATGTTCAAAACCTATTTCCATATTATTCATATTTGCAGTAAAGTGATCTTTTACTGGCCAAATCCCCAATTTTATCTCATCGAACCACATGATCGATCATATGTTTTTCTTCTGCGTTTCTACTCCCACAGTTTTTTCTCTGGATTGTCCTAAATCATTGATTGCATTGCTTCTAGTAAAGAAGTTCATTACATTTGATTGTGGGCACCATTTTTTAATAGGTGGGCATTAATAAAATAGAGAATGTTTATAGGCATGTGTCCTGAGATGGTTGAGGGCCTCAAAGTCATTAAATGCAATACTTTAATAAAAATCACCTACTAGATATAAAGTACTATGTTAGATTGGGATGAGGAAAAGAGGCAGGAGAGACAAAGACTAATAAAACTCTCTGCTCTCAAGGAGTTTGCATGGCAAGATACATGATATGGACATGAGTAAGGAAGGTTGATAAGGGTAATAACTAATAACTGGAGTGGGGTGGGAGTGTTGAATAGGAAGCTACTCCATAGTAGAAGCTACTTAAATTCTTAAATGATTCTTAAATGAGGGAAAAGATTCTAAGAAGGATGAGGAGGGCATCTATTTCCAGGCCTAACAGATGGCTTTTGCAAATGCATAGAAATAGGAGATATGAGTATTGAGATCAAGGAATAGCTATTCCAATTTCACTAGCAAGAATCCTAAAGGAAAGGGAGTAGTATCAAGGCTGAACAAGTAGTTGGGTTCTGGATTTTGGAAAATCTTAAATACTAGTTTCAGGAGTTTGTATTTTATCCTACAGGTAATGGTGGCCTCCAGAGCTTGTCGTTGTTGTTGTTTGTTTGTTTGTTTGTTTGTGTGTGTGTGTGTGTGTGTGTGTGTGTGTTTGTGTGTGATTTTGTTTTTATAAGCTAGAAGAACAACATGGTCATACCAGTGCTGTTAAAATTATTTTGGCAGCTGTATGTGGAACATGGATTAGAGAGGAAAAATACTATTAGTGAGCTACTTCACTAGTTGAGACAAATCATGCTTTTGGGAGATCCAGTTAAAGAATTGGAGATATTCAGCCCTATGAGAGAAGATTAAGGCTAGCTTTTGTCAAATACCTGAAAGGTTCATGTGGGAGGAGGATTTAGATTTATTGGCCCTGGGGGTAGAAGTAGGAGTTGTGGGGAAGAGTTGCAGAGGCTGATTTAGGCAGGATGTAATTAAAGAACTAACAGACCTCTTAACAGAGCATTCTAAAAGTAGGAGGGATGGTGGTGGAATAAACATTCGTGAAGCCCATACTATGTGACAGGCACTATTTGCCAGGCACAGAAGTTGTGTTAAAGTATTCTGAAAAGGTTGTTTGACTACTTGTCATATTATAGGCATCCTTGTTCAGTTGTTGTATGGTTTCTGAAGTGTCTTCCAACTTTGAGACACGTGATTCTGTGAGCTAGTAATGCCAAACACTATTTGCAGTAAACAAAAATAGTATTTTGTTTTCTTGAAGGTGTGTAATAACAACAAGAACTGTCATTGTAACATGGGCTGGGCTCCCCCAAATTGTGAGAATACAGGGTACGGAGGAAGTGTGGACAGTGGACCTACTTATAATGGCAAGTAATAAAGAGAAACCCACCCCCAGGATTTCTTACCTTCTTTCTCTAGTTGCTACAACAGAATATTTTCCATTTTGTGATAGTTGTTTTGCTTGGGTAGAAAATGGAAACTTGAAACAGATACCAATTTTAATCCTGTTTCTAAAGTCTCAGAAATTATTTGTCTAGATCATGTTTATAAGAAATGATGATTCATTGTGCATTAAAATTGGATTCTATTCTAAAATCCAGATAGCTTTAATACCATCAATAGAAATAAAAATCAAATTTCTGCCTCTTGTAATAAAATGAAAAAAGCACTGCCTGGATTTGAAATGAAAGGACTTGATGTGTTTTCAGGTATTGGCTGTGCCACATGCTAATTCTGAGACCTTAGGCAAGTCACTTCTCTCTATGAGCCATAGTTTCCTCATCTATAAAATTAAGGTGTTAGGACTTGATGATCCCCAAGGTCTCTGCAGTAAATTCTTTGGTCCCATTCATATAAGTTCGTAATCATTATTAATTCAGTTTGCCCCACTTTATATCCATTCTCTCTGTTCTTTCAAAGGACCTATAAAATTTCATCAATAAATGTTGGCAATTATTTGGCTTAGTAGAAAAATATTATTCCAGGAGTGCCTAGACTTGGATTCTTGCCCAAGGTCTGATACCATTTCACTGGGTAATCTTGGGCAATTCACTACCTCTTTTCATGCTTTTAGCCTCTATATAAGGAGAATCTTGGGCTAAATAAAGCTGAGAAAGTTCTTTCTAACCGACATTTCATGATTCTACAAAATAATCTGTTTTTGAATGTGCAAAGTGAGCCAATATATTGTTTAATTTAATGACCATTCATATGAAAATTCTGTTTTCTCTAGATAAAGACACTTCACTTCGGGATGGGCTTTTAGTGTTTTTCTTCCTAATTGTTCCCCTTCTTGTATTTGCTGCCTTTGTCTTCCTTAAGAGGGATCAGCTTCGAAGAAAGTTCTTCAGAAAGAAAAGATCTCAAACATATCAGTAAGTACCCTTTCTTCACTTGTAATAAGGAAAAATTAGATATTATATAGATATATATTAAGGTGTGGTCGCCAGGAATCAATCAGATCTAGATTGATTCCATAATTAAAACAGACCCAAGTCAGGATGCATTTTATGGTAGTTTATTTACAATTAGGAAGATTGAAGGTAGAGAGAGAGAGAGAGAGAGAGAGAAACTCTGGTCCAGGGAGGTCCAGGCCAAGTGAGAATTAAAAGAATAATTAAATTAGGCTACTGGCCACAAGGCCTTAGCAATTAGAGAAGCAAAGAAGCCTTCTTGAGGCAGGAACTCTGGAAATGCCAAGGTAGGCCAAGGAAGTCAGCCTAACTTACCCAGGTGACCATTTAGAGTAGAAGCTGCCTGAGGTCTCCCTCGAGATTCTTCAGCACCAAGTTCAAAGTGGGAACTCCCTTAGCAGGAAGTCACTAACATACTTGAAGAGATAGTGTCTTTCGTCACTTCCTGTGGGTCCACCTCTAATTCAAGTGGACAAATCTCTACACTGATTTGGACTGCCCAAAGGGCAGTCCCTTGTTCTTGATTTGTTACTTATTGTCACGTGTGGGTAACTCATCTCCCCTCCCCACTAAGGGAGGTGGGGATGACTTGATCTCTTGTGGCTAGAGTTTTAACTATGAATGGGCTAGAGCTAATTTGATTTACACAATCCCCCCTGATGATCATTTTGGGTGCATAGTCACCCCAAGTGATCATTTTACATAATCATCTTATACCCCACAAAGTTCTTCTAACTACAATAGTTAGAGATAAGAGGGGAATGGAAGAGAGAGAAGGCAAAACCAATGTTTGCTAAGTGCATTGACAAGAAACCAATTGGGGGCAGTCCCCTATTGGCATAAAATGTATATTTAAAGTAGCTGTTCAAAACCGCATCAGTTCAATCAATTGTAACCCAAAGTTCATTCTGGATCTCTTGATTCAATGTAGATTCTTCAGGCATCTCTCTGCAAACAATTCATTCTTTGGATTAAGGAATTGGCAAGCTTCTTAGAATTTTTCTTGAACAAAATAAAAAAATTAAATCTTGGATTTAATAAAAATACAATTAAATCTTGGATTTTATAAAAATACAATCCCCCCTAATGAGGGTATTTAAAAAAGAAATACCCAGATCAGCTCCAGATATATGGTTGAGTTATGGGGTTGTATGAGTAAATTCCAAAGGAAAAACAAAAGTATAAAAAAGAAAATTAAATAGAAGAAAAATTTAAACTTTGGGAACAAGAAAACATTAAAATCAGAATCAAAATATCAAAAGCTATGTATATAAAATTTCTGAATGAAAATAAATTCATAACAGGCTCTTGTATTAGGGTCCAATTAACATAATTTCCATCCTACTAGTCTGTAGGACACAATGCAGTAATACCGCACTTACCCATTTGCAACCAAGACTACAGGAAGTTGCCATTTTATAAGAGAGAAAAAAGGACCAGATTTATATGCAAAGGAAGTGCCTGTCATTCCCTTCACTTTCAGGAATATATAGGTGAGCCAGATGATGGCCAACCTGTGGTACCTGACTGGCAGTGTAGTTCAAAGAGTCCTACGTCTTAACATATGTTAAGTGTTGCAACTTCGAGTCTGACACTGAGTTCAAGTCCTTAGTATTGGCATGGGAGTACTATGAATGGGGGTGAGCTAATTCGATTTACAGACACTACAGAGAATGTTTTAGGTGTTAACTATATGTAGAATTTCTTAATGTGAATTAATGTGACAGTGATTAAAACTCCAGACTCAGAAAGACTTAAATTTGAGTCTTTCCTCAGCTACTTAGTAGTTGTATGTGACTCTGGGCAAGTTATTAAAATTGTCTGACTCTCAGTTTTGGAAACTTGAGGCACAACCCCTTTGAAACCCAGGTTTCTCTTTCTCTTATGGGGAAGCAAAGATGCTGTTCCTCACAAGATTCTGGGTCCCTGAGAGATGCAATGCCTATAAAATCAAGGATAATCTTTATTAAGCTGGTATAATATCCATATGTTATAGTCCAGCACTATTGCAGAAAAATTTGCTAGAGAAGACAAGAGTGTGTGTGTATTTATATTATATATATGTAGGAACTCTTGCTGGGTCACTTCCAGGGCATGTGTCATTGTTTTATCAGGTTAATCCTTATGTTTCTCATCAACATCTAGAAAGCAAGGAAATTCTAAAAAGCATAAAGCCATGAGGAACAGTATCACTTTGACAGTTTAATATCAACTCTCACATGGGGGTCATAAATAACACCTAATTCCTAGATTGTTTTGAGACTCCATTGAGATAATATTTATGTCATTCTGCCACCAGAAGTAGCGAGTTTGGTGGGGAGTGGGGAAAGGTCATGATCCAGAGGAACCAGAATAGTTGGGAACTGGTGCTTATCTAAACATGAAGAAAATTTTTATTGATATTATTAAAGAAAATATGGAAGAATATAATTTTAGAAACTAATTTGAAAAGCATGGATANTATATATATATATTTCAAACAAAGGGAAACAGATGATGAACTGATCTAGGGAGGGATCAGGGCATGTTATAAGCAGTGAGTTCCAGGCACAGGGAAGGTAGAGAGAGCCAAGAACAGGAACAGTGACTTCTTGGTAATCAGCAAGATAACCAGGATATTTCAGAGTCCTCAGGCCAGTTCCATATTGTTGGGATTGCTCATGGCTAGTCTGTTCTTATGTAGGAACTCTTGCTGGGTCACTTCCAGGGCATGTGTCATTGTTTTATCAGGTTAATCCTTATGTTTCTCATCAACATCTAGAAAGCAAGGCAATTCTAAAAAGCATAAAGCCATGAGGAACAGTATCACTTTGACAGTTTAATATCAACTCTCACATGGGGGTCATAAATAACACCTAATTCCTAGATTGTTTTGAGACTCCATTGAGATAATATTTATGTCATTCTGCCACCAGAAGTAGCGAGTTTGGTGGGGAGTGGGGAAAGGTCATGATCCAGAGGAACCAGAATAGTTGGGAACTGGTGCTTATCTAAACATGAAGAAAATTTTTATTGATATTATTAAAGAAAATATGGAAGAATATAATTTTAGAAACTAATTTGAAAAGCATGGATAGATTAGAATCATAGAATTTATGGAAGACTGGAAGAATAAAAAGAAGGGAGGATTTGCTTTTGTGACTTTTAGTGACCATAATACAGTTGACAAAACTAGAAATATATTATTAATGGATATACCTGGGAAATGAAAAAAGGCCCTTTCAAAGCAAGAGATGCCACCTGCTGGCTCACAGGGGTAGGTCAAGGAGGAAATTTTTGAAAAAGTGATTAAAATCAATAATAATCCATAGTTAACAAAGTTACTACAACTATTAACAGGAAACCCATTTTGTTCAGGACTATAATAGCTACAGTTTGCAAAAAAAAAAAAAAGCCCACAGCTATTGATTAATTCAATATAGGTATTGATTAATGTAATATGGTGTCAGTGTAACACTTCTGGTGTTAGGGCTGACTGAAGCCTTTTTAAAGCTGCTCACTTGTGGCTCCAAGAAACTGTAGCATAAGCAACAACCCACACCTTGATAAATCATCTCATCATGTGGGCTAAAACAAGGTTGAGGGTAGCCAATAGGTCTCGGACCTGCTGATGAGTTAGCAAGGTGTCTACCCCCCCAAGTATGTGAAAATGAGTGGATGAGAACAGTGTGTTCTAGTGGCCATGAAGGCAGTGGATGCAGGCTCTGTGAAGCATTGAGAATTTGGCCAGACTTCAGAGATACCAAGGCCATCCATCGCATTCCAGGCCATCGCCAGTCATTCCAACTGTTTTGTCTTGCTATTGGACTTCAGTGATTTTGGCAGAGAGAGTAAATTCTGTGCAGTTTTGTCTCACTTAAATCCACTTCACTAGAGAGTCAAGACATTACCCAGCAATGCCATTAGTCTGAAAACAAAGGACAAACAACAAAGTATATGTATAGTTCTGAGGTTTTTATCTTTTGTACCTTTGTCCTTTTTCTTTCTTCTCATTACATCAGGTACATTGCCCTGTAAATTATGATGGTGGTACAAGACATAAAAAATTAAGGAATTCTTAACTTTGGAAAAAGAAGAGATAATATATGTAAACTGCTTTGCAAACCTTAAAGATAGCTTTTGCTAAATCGATCAATGTACATTTATTGTGTTTCAAGCCCTTTGTTAAGCTTTGTGGATAGAAAAAGAGGTAAAAAAATATTCTCTGTTCTCAAGGAGCTTATAATCTAATGAGGGATACAACTTGCAAACAAATATATACAAAGTACTCTATATACAAGATAATTAGGAAATAGTGAACAGAGGAAAAGCATTAGAATTAAGAACAATTAGAAAGAAGAAGCCAGGGAAATCAGTATTCAGAGTTGAGGAGGAAGAGTATTCCAGTCATGAAGAGCAAAAATGCTTGGAACTGAGAAATGCAGTATCTTGTTTGTGGAATGCGAAGATAAATGTGTCCTTATTTGAAGAAAATAGTGGGGGTAGGAGGAGGATGAAGAAAAGGGATTCTGCCCACACAAGCTGTTTGCTCAGGGCAAAAAATGTCCTCTAAGTGTAAACATAGACTTTTATAATAATATTGATGTAAGATTCCCTCTCCCACTCTCTTCACAATCTTGAGTACATGATTTCCAATATTACATATACCCAAAAACCTGTGATGTGACTCAGGTGGTCTTTTCTCCAGAAAGTAAGAAAAGTTACATTGAATCAACTCCCTGTTCCTTCCTTCCTGGCTTCTTCAGGATAGTCCCAGAACTGGCATCTTTCCTAGACTTACAGATAAGCTCTTCTCAAGGTTTTTGAAAATAGGTCAAGAAAACTAAAAAATTTATTGGGGAGGAGGGGCTTTTTATTCAAAGGAATAATAGTAATACCAAGGAGTCTTGAAAATTGGAATCTCAAGCCAAATATTACTCTGAGAATTACACACTGAATCTCATCCCACATATTATGAACTTAACAAATATTGATACATGAATATTTTCATATACAAAGTGGAGAAAAAGATTGTATATAAATTCACATGTAGCTTTTTAATGTTATATTAAATTTAATAAGATCATATCAACATTTCCATAATAAACATATTCCCTTTATTAATTTTCATTTGATCTTTTCTCTAATATTTCATTAATTTGGTTTTCTTTCTTTTCTTCCTTTTTTTTTTTTGCCCACTTTGACTTTGCTCTCCCTTCCCCAAATATGTCACTGATGAAAAGTCAGTATCCTTGAACAAAACCAAATCAAACATTGATTTTGTTCAAAAATGTATGTTTCACTAAGCACCTACAATCTTTCACCTCTTCCCAAGTGGTAGGAGGTGGGATTTCTTTACATGTCTTCCTGGTTAGTATTTCAATTGTAGCTATTAAGTGTTTCAAAGTTATTTTCTTGTAAAATGTCCTATGTTCAGTTCATTGTATAAGTAGTTCTCTTATTCTAGCACTCTTCATTTAGTTATTCTAGCTCTCTTCATTTAACTATGTTTTCCCAGACATTTCTGAATCCAGATTTATTATACTGCAGTAATATTCCATTACAACTAAACAGTTTGTTCAGCCATTCCCCAATTGATAACCACCTTTTCAGTTTCCAGTTTTTTTGTCAGCACAAAATGAGATACTATGGAGGCAGCTGGGTAGCTCAGTGGATTGAGAGTCAAGCCTAGAGACGGGAGGTCCTGGGTTCAAATCTGGCCTCAGACACTTCCCAGCTGTGTGACCCTGGGCAAGTCACTTAACCCCCATTGCCTAGTCCTTACCACTCTTCCACCAAGGAGCCATTACACAGAAGTTAAGGGTTTAAAAAAAATGAGATGCTATAAATATTTTTGTAAATTTGGGACTTTTTCCTCTGTCTTTGATCTCCTCAGGGTTTAAAACCTAGTAATGGCCTTGCTAGGTCAAAAATATGCGTAATTGAGTAACTTTTTGCACATAGTTCCAAGTTGCCTTTTTTCTGGAACCCTCTCCACCATTTGTCCTTTTCCTTGGAAAATGAGTGAAAATGTATGAAGTGATTTAATTTGCATTTTTAAAAATTTTAAGTGATGTGTGGAGTATTTTTATATGATTATAAATAGCTTGGATTTCTTCTCTTAAGAACTAACTTCCTATCCATTGACCATTTCTTAATTAAAGAGTGATACTTTTTCTTTTTTTCAAGCTGAAAAGATACTTTATTAAGCCTTCATTATGCATTAATATCTTAACAAAGATTAATTTGTAGGATTAGCTAGTAGAGAAACAAGGCTCTGAAGGAATGAAACACCACAGACCAGGAAAATCTTGGGGTGGGGGAGGAAGTCACAAGGGTATTAAGGGTCTAAGGAGAAATCCTAAGGGAAGTCAGGGACACTGAAAATCAAGTTGCACCTCACAGTTTTGCTTGTGCCTTTAAGAAGGCTTGCCTTCTTAGCAAATACATATTTTTAAAAAATAAATATGCACTGCATGATTGATTCACTGTTAAAACAGGGCTGGGGTCAAAGATATGGCAATGTCAGTATTCTACTCATGTCTTTATTTTTATATAAAACTTCATCCCTTGCTCACTCAGTGGAGGCCTAAAGAACCAGCTATTCTCCCTTTGTTTGAAAGCCAGCATTTAAATGAAACCAGGCACTTAATAATTTAACTCTCAGAAACAAAGCATGTTACTGAAAAGTACAAAAAAACACCAGGAATGGGAGATATCCTTAGTGTTGTGGTTGACATGTTGCTTCTTTTCAGTTCACCATTTTTCTTACCTTATTATATGTTATATAAATTATACAAAAATTAGATAAATTATATAAAAATTATATAAAAATCTGCATTCACTAACAGAATGAGACTATGCTTCTGTGAATATGTGTTTTGTTTACATATGTTCTAAAAAACTTATTGTTCAATGATATATGTATATAATCCAATGGAATTGCCTGTCAGTTCCAGGAGAGGGGCGGGAAGGAAGGGCATGAATCATGTAACTGTGTAATTAGGGTCTGTTCCCCAGAACTCTATATCCCAGCATCCCACTTTCGTTCTCACGTTATATCCTAACGTTTTGGAGATAAAGTTTGTGTGTGACCCCTCCCTCTCTCTTTTCCCCTCATTGGAGCTATGGAAGTGGGCTTTTGGACAGGTAGGAGAATTTACTCACATGGGTTTTACTTTTTGTTAGATAATTAGGTTTGAACTTCTATTTATTTTAGTTTATTTTCTTCCTACTTCAAGTGATTATTAATAAACTTTATAAAATATAATACTTGGAGTTATTGGATATTAATTTAAATCTTATATAACCGAGTGATGCTTTTTCTTATAGATGAAAATAAATTTCAGTAAATTCTTTATATATGTTGGAAACGAGACCTTTATCAGAGAAAGTTATTACAAGATGTTTTTCCTGAAATTACCCATCTCCCTTCTAATCTTAGCTATCTTGAATTTGTGTGAAAACTTTAATTTTATGTATTTCCTCCACCCTGTTTTCCAGTGCATCTTCCTTATTTTGCTTTTTAGAACAGGACTATGCTTGGGATCAGTGTTCTCTGCTATTGTAGACAGTTTTATCTCTCTTTCACTTCTTACTCAGACACCAGTAGAACTTTATCCTTTATTCTTTCCTTTTGAAACCCTTCTCACTGTCTACCCCTTTAGGTTGGAGTTTGTTATGCAAGTGACTTATTCCTCTTTGATTTTACCTTCCCTTCTAGTTCTATTTCTTCCTTTCCCTTCTCCCTTTTTCTGTTTCATGTTAAAGTTAAGTGCACACTAAACTATATATGTGTGTTTGTGTTCTACCTTAATCAATTAAATTGAAATTGAGTTTCCTGTGATGGCCTGTGGAAGGCCCTAACCCCTACTCCTTTGTATATAGACTTCTAAGTTCCTTTGATTCTTCTCTTTTTTCTTTGCTAGTTTTACTTAAAAAATAAATTATCAGGGGGCAGCTGGGTGGCTCAATAGATTGAGAGCCAGGCCTAGAGATGGGAGGTTCTAGGTTCAAATCTTACCTTAGACACTTCCTAGCTGTGTGACCCTGGGCAAGTCACTTAACCCCTATTGCCTACCCTTACCACTCTTATGCCTTGTAGCCAATACACAGTATTGATTCTAAGATGGAAGGTAATGGTTTAAAAAATAAATAAATAAAATTAAAAATTATCTTATTTTGTCCCTTATTCTACTCACTCTCTCTCTCTGTCTCTCTCTCTGTCTCTCTCTCTCTCTCTCTCTCTCTCTCTCTCTCTCTCTCTCTCTCCTCTTCTCTTTCCTGCATACTTTTAAAGATCATTAAAACAGAATAAAAATGACTCTCACACCTTGATTCTTTCTATGACCCTGATGACATTATGGTTCTTAGGGAATATTTGTATTAGTCTTCTGCCTCATCCTAATAATGTCTCTTTTGTGTGTGTGTGTGTGTGTGTGTGTGTGTGTGTGTGTGTGTGTGTGTGTGTGAGAGAGAGAGAGAGAGACCCGAAAATTTCCATCTAATTAATTAATTAGTAGTATTTTTCCATGGTTACATGATTCATGTTCTTTCCCTCCCCTCCCCCCCTTCCTGTAGCCAACAAGCAATTCCACTGGGTTTTACATGTGTCATTGATCAAGACCTATTTCCATATTATTATTATTTGCATTAGGGTGATCACTTAATATGTTTAAATTTTAAAGTTTTACTCAGCTAAATCTTTTCATCACTAATGCTTAAAATTCTTCTATTTTATTAAAGATCCAATTCCCCCCACCCCCACCCCCAGTAGGATTATGCTAGTTAAATTGTTCTTGGTTATAAGCCAATATCTTTTGTCTTTTAGGTTGCACTCTTTTTTATAGTGCTCTCTTCTTTATAGTGATAGCTGCTAAATCTTACATGGGCCTGCCCATGGTTTTTTGATCCTTCAACTCTTCTGGTTACTTGTAGTATTTTATTTAACCTAGACTCTCTTAATTTTGCCATTGACATTTCTAACAGTTTTTGTTTAGGGGTTCCTTTCAGGAGGTGCCCCGTATTGTTTTTAGCTTACATTTTCTTTTTTTACCTTTTAAACTTTGTTTTAATTACTGTTGTCTCATGGAATCATTACTTTTTTATCCATTCTAATTTTCAAGGAATCAGTTACATATTTATATAAGATTTTATGCTTATATAAATTATATAAGTTTTATTGTGCTAAGCTATGAATTATTTTTTATGTCTACTCTATAGCTCTCATTTATTTTTCTGTTTCTTTGCTCTATTGCTCTAATTTATGTCACTTAAAATTTTTCCTCAAAACTCTTGTATCATTTCTTCTATAAATTCTGATTGAACTTGTGTCAAGTATTATTTTTCTTTGAGTCTTTGTAAATGTTTTGGAATTTTTTTCTTGGTTTGTGTCTTAGGGATATCTGGCATTATAATAGCTCTTTATCTTTTCTTCATTTACTTCTTTTTCCAGCAATGTTCTCTGGATAAACTGATGGTTCTGACCTTGCTCTGAGGCACTGAGTACTTAGTTCCAATCCATTTCTTCAATTCTTCACAATTCTTCATCTCGTTAACTTCCTGTGAATTTAGGCTGGAAAGATGAGCTTCTATTCTTTTTCCTTTGATTTTCTGATCACTACTTGATTTGGATTTCTCTTTTAGATGATTGTTGGAGTAGTTGTTGAAGGAGTGAGGCTATACTGCTCCTTCCTACTCCACTTGGTTCTGTCTGCTTCCCATAAATGTTATATAAGAATTATGAGGTTTTTTTTTTAATTTTTTCTAGATGTTTATCAAGGAGCTGAGGTTGCTACTTGACCAATTAAGATGCTCATGATTTTTTTGTTGTCGATTTTATTATAGGTTATGTTATTATATGTTATAATATGTTATATTAGCTTCTTGTAAACTATACTGTACTAACTGGAAGGAAGGAAGTAGTGAGGGGAACCAGAACAAGATATAATTTTAATACAGTAATGTACTTATTTAGTGTTTGGCAAAGAATATCATTTATTGTCATTGCTTTGGGCATCCTTGTCTTAGTGGTATATTCCATCCAAGGAATATATTATACACAGATATTTTTGTTAGAAGTTAGTACAGAAAAGTTTTCATTTTAATTTCATTATAAACATAATTATATTTTTCCAGATCAGATGGAAAAAATCAAACAAATGTTTCTCGACAACCAGCAAATGCTCCTCGAAATGCTCCTCCAGTGATGAACCCTAGAGATGATGTAAGTTTAATTTTTGTTTTCATATTTTTCCATGTTTTTTTTATGAGTAGTTGACTTTTTAAAATGTAATTGTTTTGTGTTAGAAATATCCACATTTTTAAGGTCTTGTCTAAATGACAATTCACTATGCAGTTATAAGTAAAAAATGACCTTCAGGTTTTTTTTTTTAATTGAATGAACAATGTAGTACACATACTACAAAGTTGTGGAGTAGGTGAATGGGTGGGGGGAGGGAATTATGGAATTTTTGTAGCTTTAAAAGAAATTATCAGTGAGACTATAGTTATGGTTAAAGTTTTCATCTTTTCTTTTTCCTTCTCTTGCTCCAAACTCTTATTCAAATTTTGGTCCTTTTAACATAGAAAGTATTCCCCTTGAGAATAGTTTTCTATATTTATTTTAAGAGCCTATTTAACTTTGAAAGAACTACATGAGATAATAAAGAGTAAAATGAGTAGAACTAGAGAACTCTACATAGGTATACATTTAATGCTTGAAGAATAAGTTGTGAGTGTTTGTTTACCTTTAGAGCAGTGATGGACAAACTTTTTAAAGAGGGGGCCAAAGGAAAGGAAATGCTCATCCGTCAGTCTGTTTCTAAGGCAACCCTTTCAAAGTTTCATTGTATTGTATCCTATTCATTGTATTTGTCAGATTAGGAATAATATCACTCATAGAGATAGAACATTTCAGGGGGCTGCATCTGGCCCACAGGCTGTAGTTTGCCCATTACTCTGAAAACAGAAAAATGAAAGATGTAATCTATATTTACATATTATTTGACTGGATTTGGAGTGGGAAGAGGGGGCAGAGATACCTGGAAATAAATTCTATTAATTAAAAAAAAATAACTCAATATAAATACTTTCTTGTGGCACCTTGTTTTAGTATATAGACCTTTAACTTCATGAGTATATGAAAATTCTGCTAGGGAAACTCACAAGTACTTTTGCAATTTTTAGTATTAGAGAGCTCCCAGAGGGTGAATGGGCTTACCCGGGACACACGGCCAGGTTGTGTTGCAGGCAAGACAGAATCAGATTGGTGTCTTCTTGTACACGGCCTCTCCAACTATTATTTTTTAAATTAACTAACCTACTATATTTTATGAGGTAAAATTATATTTTAAAGGGGTTTTTTTTTTTGGTATAAGAAAAGTATAAACCTAAAAGAGCTTTTTTTCCTCATACTTAAGATTTTATACTTCTCAGGTACTTACTTTCAAATAAAAAATGTATTATGACTATATGTGATGGTATTTTTATCTTCTAATGAGATATTTCATTTTATCTATAAGATATTTGTAAAGCAGTTAGCACAGTGCTTTGCACATAATGGCTGCTATATAAGTGGTTATTCCTTTTCCCTGTCCCCCCTTCCTTATGTCCCAGACTGAAACAGCATGTTTTGTAAACTAAGAACCTCCATAGGGCTCATCACAATCACCTGAGTAGCTCTGTACACGGTAGGCAAAATTAATGTTAAATGTTTGCAATGTCACAACAATTATCTTTCATTTAACAATAAAGACATACTCTACAAGCAGACTTATACTAAAATGTCATATACTAAAGCAGCTATTCTTTGTGTTCAATGTTAAAATGTACTAAACTATTTACAGGCCATTTCTGAGTACTTACTGATACTAACCTTATTGTTTCCTTAGGCTATTTATGCAAATAGATTTCCAGTACCAACTTATGCAGCCAAACAACCTCAGCAATTTCCATCAAGGTATGAAACAAAATTATTTAATTTATTTGATTTTAATGAAACCTGTGGGTTATGTGCAAATTAGCAATCTGAATAAATGAATGAAAAAGTACTTACTAAGCATTTACTATATGTGAAGCTCAAAGTAAACAGGTACACAATTAAAGAGAGATCTGGTCCTCGGAGGGCTTATATTCCAGTAGAGAGAGACTGAACATAAATGGGAGTGGTGGGCAGGGGGACAGTAGAGGGTATTGTGACATGGAAACTTTTAAGGATGATACCTGGAACCCTAGAAAAGTAGATTAACACTTTCACATCAGCATTGATTAGATTATGGTTCTAGAACTGAAGAGAGAAATTAGTTAAATAATGGCAGAAATTAGGTTAAACATTTTTTTTTCAAAAAAACTTTTGTGTAGTTATCTGTTTGGAAGAACAAATAATATTAAAAATTTAGGATGACTAAAATCAGACTGAGTCAAGTTTTATTCATGGCCGCTAGGTGGCACAGTAGGTTAAGAATGCTAGACTTGGAATCAGAAAGATCTGAATTTAAATCTCTTCTTATGTACTATGTGATCCGTGAGCGCATCACTCCAACAGTAAGCTTGTGCAGCTTACATTCTAGAAGAGGAAGTAATAGGTTTATTAAATAAAAGCAAAATGCATTGTAGGAGAAATTGCTTTAGATCAAGAGGTTAGAAAAACCTTTGTCAGGGAAGATGGCAAGTTAGCTGGGCAGAGAAGCAGTGCGGAATAGTAGAAAGAGAACTAAATTTATAGTGAAAGGACCAGTTCAAATTGCAGCTGACTCTGAGATATCCATCAAGTTACTTTGTCTGTGCCTCAGTTTCTTGCTCTGTAAAATGAGAATTTGAGTCTAGATGACTTAAAGGCACTCTTCCAGCTCTACTGGGCTAGAGTAGAGGTAGTGAGGATGAAGAGACTGACTTGAGAGATGCAAGCAAGAAAATAAAGATTATATTCCTGGGTCAGAAAGTAGTTCAGTTTAGCTTGAATGTAAAGTGTGGGAAGTGGAGAGAAGTAGGGGATAAATTTGGAAGGTCAGGTTTTGGCCAAATTATCAGGGATTTTGAATGTAAGACTTAGGAGTTTGGACTTTGTTAAGATAATGGGGATTCTTTGAAAGATTTTGTGTAAGAGGCTAGTAAGTTGGATTGGCATAATTAGAGTAATACTTTTAGGAAGATGGAGATAGGAGCAATGTATAAGATGAGTTGAAAAAAAATTAGAAGCAGAGAATACAGGATTAAAAGTCCAAGCAAGAGGCAATGAGCGGGGCAGCTTAGGTGACTCAGTGGATAGAGATAGGAGATTCTGGATTAAAATCTGGCCTGAGACATTTCTCAGCTGTGCAACCCTGGACAAATTACTTAATCTTCATTGCCCAGCCCTCACCACTCTTCTGCCTTGGAACCAATACCTAGCATTGATTCTAAGACAGAAAGTTATGGCTTATAAAATTGCTTTTTGGTTTTTTTAAGTAATGAGGGCCTGAAAGAAGGTGTTTCTAGTGGGTATCCCTACAGGATGATAAATCTAAGAGCTATTCTGGAGATTAAATGAATGGGGGAAAAAGCATTTATTGAGCACTTACTTTTTACTAAGCAGTGGTGATACAAATACAAAATATACCTTGATCTCAGGAAACTTAGATTCTAAAAGAGGAAGATGATGATAATATCAGAAATAGCCAGCATTTATGTATTACATTGCTTTATAAATATTATTTCATTTTGTTCTCACAACAACCCTGCAAGGCAGGCATGATTATTATTGCCTTTTTCCTGTGACAAGTAAAATTCTGAAAGAGAGCATTCTAGGTACTAAAAATCAATTTATTAATTAGACCTGCCAATAATTAGTGATCCGTGATTCTCTTGGCAATTAGAGTACATGTAGAGTTTTAGGTCATCTTAGATATTCCTGCTGTTTTCATGATAGCACATTATTGGGCCTTCTGAACAGAAAAAGGTATTTCTATTGGTGGATATTAAATGAGAGCTAAGAGCTCTCAGCTCCTTCCAGTGACTATATTGTTGTGGGGTGAGGGGGAGATCAGCTGAGATAGTGGCCTGCTTGGGAGATTTTAGCAAACTCCCCCTCCCCAGCAATTTGGGCAGGCAAAAGTACTTCACTCAGGTTTTACTTGACTTGGGGAGCCAAGTCACCCCAAACCTTAATGAGACAAGAACATCTGAGTCACTTTCAGTAGCCAGGACTAACCCAAGATCGTTTTTGTTTACAGGATAAGGAGAAAAAGGCCCACATCTTAGGGGAGGTCTCTTGAGCTTAGATGGGGGGTAGGGAAAGACTTAAATAAAAAGAGAATATTATATATGAATATTCAAAATCAAATGATACATCATTATGCAAGAATTTTTTAAATATAGTATATTATTTCTATCTGGGTCCTGGATCAGTGGCTCCAATGAGTCTCTTGATTTTTATATTTTCTTTGTTTTTAGGAGTTCCAAGGAATGTTTTACACTGATTTTTTTTCCCTTGCCTATGTGACTTCTATCACCTATCGAGATGGGAAGGAGTTGAGAGTTTTATGATGGACTCTTTAAAAAAATTTTTTTTAATCCTTACCTTCTGTCTAGGAGTCAATACTGTGTATTGGCTCCAAGGCAGAAGAGTGGTAAGGGTAGGCAATGGGGGTCAAGTGACTTGCCCAGGGTCACACAGCTGGGAAGAGGCCAGATTTGAACCTAGGACCCTCCTGTCTTTAGGCCTGGCTCTCAATCCACTGAGCTACCCAGCTGCCCCCTATGATGGACTCTTAATTAGCTGTTGACCAATTGGAGATGTCTTGAGATACTCAGAACAGAAGCTGAATAATGACCTCCCAAAATTATTTTTAGTGACCTGGGCCAAGGGGGTCGAAGTTGTTTTGATTGTTGAGAGACTCATTTGACCAGATTACCATATCTTGTCTGGTGAATTAATAAATTAATAAAAATCCAGTCATTACAGTTTGGCTTACACTTAAAATTAATTTCCTTGTTACAAATAAGGAAACATAAGCCGTTTAAGTGACTTTCCCAGGGTCACCCAGCTAGTAAATATCTGAGGCCAGATTTGAACTCCAATCTTCTAATATGTATTATGATTGTGTAGTTGTGCATTGACTCTTTGTGACCCCATGGCCCAGCTGCCTGTGGGATTTCTTGGCAAAGATACTAGAGTAGTTTGCCATTACCTTTTCTAGTTTTTTTTTTCTGTGGACAGAGGTTAAGTGACTTGCCCAGAGTCACACAGCTAGTTAATGTCTTAAGATCAAATTTTAATTCTGTTCTTTCTGTCTCCATCCCCAGGGTGCTTCTCCATTGCACTGCCTAGCTGCCTCACAGTATGACATTGATAATGTTAATTTGTGGTTATCTAAGTTATTATGCAGCCCAATTTGTTTTAAGTTGCAGAGAAGGTGCCCATTTACTCTGTTTAAAGGAGTTTAATCACTCAGGAGTTCCCCCTACCCTATACCAATGAAATCATAGGTCCAATTCTTATCTCTTATCTAAGAACAAGAGATGGAAAATACATAGGAAAGATGAAAGAGAAAGTTGTGAGCAGGAAGAATTAGCTCAAGGGTGGTTCAACAACATGCTCTCTCCAGTTGTTTGGATGGTACAGCTGGGCAAAAAATGAAGAGAATAGAGAAGGTTTAGAATACTGTCTTTAAAGAAATGTCAGAGGAAGCTGAGAATACATGAATAAAAGGAAAGGGTTTGCTTTTTATAAACTGCCTTGGTTTCTTGATTTCCTTCAAGAGTTAGCTCAAATTCACTTTTCTGTTTTTCCGAATAGTTTAATCACTATTAGAATTAATTGTTCTTTAAATATTTGGTAGAATTCATTTGTGAATACATCTAGCCCTGGGGATATTTTTAGGGAATTTGTTAGATGGCTTGTTCAGTTCCTTTTTTTTCCAAAATGGGTTATGCTCTTTTTTTCTCTTCTGTTAATGTGGGCAGTTTATATTTTTGTAAATATTCATCCATTTCATTTAGATTGTCTGATTTATTGGCATGTAATTGGCAAAGTAGCTCCTAATAATTGTTTTAATTTCCTCTTCGTTGATGGTAGAGATTCCCTCTTTTCATTTTTGATACTGATAATTTGGCTTTCTTCTTTTTAATCAAATTAACAAATAGTTGCCTATTTCATTGTTTTCTCATAAAACCTTTTCGGTCTTATTTATTAGTTCAATAATTTTTCAGTTTTATTAACCTCTGCATTGATTTTCAGGATTCCAATGTGGTGTTTAGGGATTTTTAATTTGTTCTTTTCCAAATTTTTTAGTTGCATGTCCAATTCATTGATCTGCTTTTTTCCTCTATTTTATTGATGTAAGCTTTTAGAGATATAAATTTCCCCCTAAGTACTGCTTTGGCTGCATCCCATAAATTTCTATATGTTGTCTTATTGTCGTCATTCTCTTAATGGAATTATTGTTTCTTTGATTTGTTCTTTGACTTATTTATTCTTTAGGATTAGATTAACTAGTTTCCAATAAAAATTTAATCTTTCAATGTGAGCATTAGGCAAATGCTATTCATCAGGACTTGATCTATTGTCTTGCTAATATTCCAATAAACCCCTCCTCCTCCATTTCCAGAGAGCCAATTGTTAACCATTTATCAGCATGCCCTTGCCTGGACACCATTTAAAAGAATGTGATAACAAAATAGCCTTCCAAAATTACCATGAAGTAGTCACATCATTCAGATAATTTCATGGCAAGGACTCCATAGATTAATTATTGATAGGGAGACTTTAGTGATATAATACTTTGCTTTATTTCCATTTTATAATGCCCATTTTATAATGCAGAGAAATGATTACTTATTTCATCTTTCCACAGGCCACCTCCACCACAACCAAAAGTATTGTCTCAGGGAAACTTTATTCCTACTCGCCCTGCACCTGCAGCCCCTGTGAAAGGACTCCTTTAGTTTTTCCTCCTTTGTATAGAAGACTTCTTCAGGAAACTGAGCTGTTAATATTGTTTTTGGCATTCTGGGAAGCCTTTCTTCTTGCAACAAATATTAAAAAACACCAACTACCAAACATGGAAATGCTTAAGAAGTGAACCACTAAAAACTAAGTGAAAAAGAAAGCCCAGCATTCAATAATATAAGAAAATGCAGTAAGTCAAGGCTTCCAGAGGATATGATTTCCATCTTTTTAATGACCAGGCCTAATTAGGTCTTCTGAGAAGTGTGGCATTATAAAATTAAGTAGGTATAGCTAATCATGAACAGATCAATAGTGTTTATAATCTTCAAATTAGCTGGAAATTGTTTTTAAGTTTTCCCATTCCATACTCAAATGTGATTCTGAAGTCTTCACTTTTGTTGCTGTAATCTAGAATCTTCCACAATATAAACTGAAAATACTATATTGTAAAGCAATAGAAATCAGAAAATCTTGGTACCCAAAAAATCAAATCTTTCTTATCTTGCATGGACTGATAATTATCATTGCTGTGTTAAAGACATGAGATGAAATTAACATGTTATATTTTCGATGAAATATAAAAATACATGCTCTAAATGTGTACATGTAGATACACTTGTTATTAATAATTCCATGTTGATAGTCTTTTGAACTATAGACAATGGATATTATTAGAAATCTTCATTTAAATGTGTCTTAATGTTAATCATGGTAATGCTTACTAGACTGGAAACATTTTCATTAGCATTAATATTTCAGATGAGCTATAAAAGGTACGAAGAATAGCAGTCTTTAATAGACTTTGGGGGCTGTTGTTGGGTCAGAAGAGAAAACAGAAATCATTGCAATATCTTGAGTGGAGTGATCTGTTACAGACACTTGAGAATTTCATGCGCACTTTAAAATTGTTAATCTAAAATAAACAACTTTCAACTAACAACTGAACTGAGTTTTCAGACTTTGCTGTTAATATAAAAATGTTTACATTTACTAAGTTATGTTGGATTAAAGTCTTAACTCTTACTAATGTTTTTGAAGGATATAAAAATGATGTTAATTGAGTTTCATTGAGGTTTCAAGTGTTTTGGTATCTTTGTATGTGTGTATACATACAAGCATATATACATTGATAACTATAACATTTGCAGTAATAAAATACTTGAAATTCTATATTGTTGATTCTATAACAGAATAATAAAACATTCAGTTATCTAACATTAAATTTCCAGATAAAGTAGTACAAGAGCTTTTACGAGATTATCTTTTTTGGCTAATTTTGCAAGTTTTTTGATGTATTATATACATGGCCTGCCTGTTTTAAAGTGATACAGCTTTGCTTTATGGGGTAGGAAGATTAACTGAGCTCAGAAGGTGGTTCATTATTTCAATGATCATATTTTGATCAGAGAAATACTATATTGTAAAACAAACTGAAAGGGAAGGTTCTACTTTGATGTAAACTTGTGAACAAGTACATCTAAGATAAAAGTGCTAAAATCTGTGTACCTTTCATTATTTGAAGACTGTTTTTTATGATTGTAGTGTATGTCATTGCACTGTTATGGGCAGTAGTTCTTTGAACTCTTAGAAAATAAGAAATTTGACTACTGATTTTATACTCTGATCATTTGAACAATCAGAACATTTTTTCTACATATTTTATTTTTCCTTGTGTGCACTCAGAAGTTTGTCCTTGCTGATTTTATTTTGATTTGCCACCTATAGTGTAAAAATTTCTCAATCATGATTGCCACTTTTGAAATGGAAAAGAATAAAGGGCTTTTAAAAACCAAATCTGCTTAATATATTTGTAAAGAGCCAAGCTGAAATTTATGTAAACCTAGTTTAAATTAAAAAGCAAGGCCAAAAAGAAAGGTAATTGACTGACACAGTAGATAGAGGGTGTTTGACTTAAGTCAGGAAGATTTGAATTCATATCTACTCTCATACACTTATTCACTGTTTGTTGGCTGTGTGTGACTGTAGGCAGGTCACTTAACCTTTGCTTGCCTCCATTTTCTCAAATGTAAAATGGAGATAATAGCAGCTACCTCCCAGAGTTGTTGAGAGGATCAAATGAGATCATATTTGTAAAGTTTAGCACAGTGACTTCTACTGATCATTTAATGTGCATAAGCCCTTCCTGTCTCGTTTATCCTGCTTTTCCTCTTTGTGTTAAGTGATATGCCTAGATTTCATCTCTTTCCAGCAATCCAACCCATACCATCTCATTTTTTACTGTTTGTCCACAAAGGGCAGAAATTGGTTGTAGTTCCTTTATCTCAATTAAGAATTGGCACTTTAGAGGAGGAGGCACATGGCTGCATACTAGTAGTCCCTGTGGTGACCCAGTATCCTAGATCTAATCTGAAACAAATTATGCAATATGTTTATGTACAGGATAAGAAGTCTAAATTTTGGACTGTTCAGCTCAGTCTGGGACATCTAGTTGACTACTTTAACAAACTAGTAACTTATCTATAGAATCCTAATACTTATGGACTCCTATGGGTAAGCCTTTTGGAGGAACAATTTTGTGGTGATATAAATTATATCTTATATTTGTGAAGAGTTTTTACATTGAATTTCCACAAATATTAAAGTAAAATCTGTCTTAAAATTAGCTTTTTTTCCTTTTGAATGACTAGGCTAAGGTCTTCATTATTCACAGAGGAGAATTTCTAGGAATCCCCATGAGGAATTGGTGATTTCCCATAATATCTGGAAAAGTTATAGGGAATCACAGGAAGAATAAGATAAGGTGTGGAAGTGTTGTTGGGTTCTGATATGTCAGATATGGAAGTGACCTCAGGAATCATCTAGCGAGTCCATCTTTGCCTAGATAGGAATCCTTTCTGCAATGCAAAATCCTAGATTTAGAGCTGAAAGGACCTGTGTGTTTGGCTAATCTCAGCCCCTGTACTTCCTAGAGCAGTGGTTCCCAAGCTTTTTTGGTCTACCGCCCCCTTTCCAGAAAAAATATTACTTAGCCCCCTGGAAATTAATTAAAAAAATTTTAATAGCAATTAATAGGAAAGATAAATGCACCTGTGGCCATCACTGGCCCCCCTGGATCGCTGCAGCACCCACCAGGGGGCAGTGGCGCCCACTTCTGGAATCATTGATATAGAGGAACAAATTGAGCCTCAGGTGAATTGACTTAAGTAGCAAAACAAGCATTTCAACCCAAAAAAACGTAAGTACTTTAAGAGCCTGGACTGTTTACCTCCCCCCCCCCCTTCATATCCCCAATACCTTTCATAGCACCTCAAATAGAATGAGCAATTAATAAAATACCAGTTGGTTGATTCTGACTCTGGATGCTCCTATTCTCAGAGGTTATGCTAGGACTGTAGATACTCTGGTCCTTATTAGCAAGCTAGAAAGGATCAGAGTCCTGGATGGGTGATAGACCTGCTGAGTACCATCATAATGAAGTGCAAAAGAGGCTTGGCAATCAGGAGATCAGAAAATTGCCTGGGGTATGGAATGGAAGCCCCCAGAGGTCCTGCTTTCTAGCCCCAGTGACTCGGGGTCTGTCTTCCCTCACACACGGAGGCTCTGTTGCCAGACGGTGGTTTGTCTCCTGGTGGATGTGGCGTTTGGTAAGAGGAGCTTAAGAGAGAGACTTCTGCTCACTTCATGCCACCCATCCTTGGCCTCTCATCTGAACTGACCAAAAAGAAAAAAATGTGCATACACAGAGATGGGTAGAGAAATGGATTTCATTCAACAGAGAAGGGAAATTGGAGGAAGGGTTGGTTTTAGAAGGGATTAGTTTTAAGCAAAACAAACTAATGGACAAAGATATCTATCGCTATAATAAGGTAAATCTGAGAAGGAACCCGTAGATTGGCTAATGGATGAACAAGTTGTATTTAACTGTGATAGAATACTATTGAGATGAACTCTTAGTAGTATAATGACTAACCAAGGTTGCAGAAAACTAATGAGGAAACATGCTACCTTCCTCTTGACAGAGAGGCAAAGGACTCAGAATGCACAAGATAAATTACACACACACACACACACACATATTTAGATGTGCCAATGTAGAAATTTATTATGAATGACTAGGTTTGTAATGGACTTTGTTTTTCCTGTGTTCTCAGTGGGAAGGGGCCAGGGTTGGAGTGGCTGATTAAAAATGTCTATGTGAAGAAATCTTATGAACACTGCCTAACACAGTGACCCTCCTTGATTCTTAAGGACTCATGATGAAACATGTTGCTTACCTCCTGACAGAGAGATGATGGATTCAGTGCAGACTGAGACTTAAAGAAAAAAAAACATGAAATTTTAATTTTCTTGACCCTACATGTTTGTAACAGGGATTTTGTTTATCAGTGCTATGGTGGGGAGGAGAGAGAAGTATGAAGGAGAAAAGACAGATCTTTGTTTGAAAATAAAATTAGTTTGAAAATAAAAAAATCTTTGAAAAAAAGTAAAAAAAAATACCAAGGCTGGATCTCATTCTCATTTGTTCCTTGCTTTTTCCATTTGCATGTGGCAAATGTGGTACTTGAAGCAGGTAATATGGTATGTTGGAAAAGATTCTGTTTAAAGGCATGGTGCCTAGTTTCAAAATCAGCCTCTGTCACTTGATCCTTGTATGAGCCTTGTATGATTGAATGTCTCTAGAATGCAATTTCTTCATGTAAAATTAAGGGCTTGGACTAGATCAATGGTTCCCAAACTTTTTTGGTGTACCGCCTCCTTTCCAGAAAAAATATTACTTAACCCCCTGGAAATTAATTTTTTAAAAAATTTTAATAGCAATTAATAGGAAAGATAAAGGCACCTGTGGTCATCACCAGCCCCTCCTGGATCGCTGCAGCACCCACCAGGGGGTGGTAGCGCCCACTTTGGGAATCGCTGGACTAGATGCTCTCTCTGAGGTCCTTTCTTTTTTTTTTTTTTTCTTTTCTTTCATTTTTTTAAACCCTTAATTTCGGTGTATTGTCTCATAGGTGGAAGAGTGGTAAGGGTGGGCAATGGGGGTCAAGTGACTTGCCCAGGGTCACACAGCTGGGAAGTGGCTGAGGCCGGGTTTGAACCTAGGACCTCCTGTCTCTAGGCCTGACTCTTACTCCACTGAGCTACCCAGCTGCCCCTCTGAGGTCCTTTCTAACTCATGATCCTACAAATGAAGCCACATTCACCTTAACCCAACCTTTAGTTAGCAGATATACTTTAGTGGATCATTCATAAAAATTTATTAGTCAATGAACAAGCATTTATTAAGTACCTCTTATTTTTAGGCCCTAGGGATAAAAATACAAAAGTGAAATATGGTGTTTTTATTTGATTAGGGGGACAATATGTACATATATAAATAAATACAAAAGTAAATACAATATGATTTTGGGTGAAGGCCAATCACAGTTGGAAGAATTCAGATTTTATGTTAATAGCAATACAAGTTGAGTCTGGATTTAAACTAGGGATTCTAGGAGGCAAAAACACTTTAGTGATATAATTTATCATTTTCATCAACAAAGAGAAAGAACCTACTGATGTATTAAATGTATAACTAAAAAATTGGAAACCAACCAAAACTAAATCTAAAAATTGTGAAATCAAAAACCATATAATTGATACTAGGAGTTTTAAAAAATAATGGTTAGCTCATCTAATTAAGAAAAGAGGTAAATTGATATCAAAACTAAAAAAAGAATTCACAACAAATGAAGAGGAAATTTTAAGAAAGCATTAGAAACTATTTTACTCTATGCCAACAAAATGATAAATGCAGTAAAATTGTGAAGTACCTAAATTAGAACAAAAAACAGACTTTTCTAAACTTTCTTTCAAAATGCATGGAGCACATTTACAATCTATATTAACACTTTTCATCATATAGACAATCAACAAAATAAATCAAGCCTGATTTATAACATATGCTGATTGCCAAGGTGTAATTGCTCATACTAAAAATTAATAATTGGCTAAATTAGTTTTAAACTGGCTCTAGAACACCCAAGACGATCAAAGAAAGGACTTGCATTCAAATCCTACCTTTGCAACTTAATACTAAAAGGACAAGTACCTTTACCTCTTTGGGCCTTGGATTCCTCCTCTATCAAATGAAGGAGATTAAACTGAATAAAACTGTATTCCAGTTCTAACCAGATGATTTAAGATCCTTTGTCCTATCTTCCTTATTAGTTTCACAAGATAAGGGACTTCTTTTGATTTTTTTTACCTTTGTTGGAATCTGTCCAACAGCTTCTTAGGTCTGAGAAGCACACTGTTTAGGTGAGAAAGAATGAAGCAGATCCTGGGGGCTGTTAGCTCAAGGCTGCTCCTCCAACTGGCAATGAGCTTAAGGCTTATTTTATACAGTATTCAAAAAACCCATTTCACACAAAGCACAATGAAGTTTCACAGCTGCACAGACATGCCAAGGTTACAGAATTACCTTACACTCAAAGTTTTTTTCACACATAGATTATGCCAAGGGTCCAAGGTTAAATTTTGAGACTTATTTTAACTAACATTCTATTTTAATAAAAGTTTCCATACTTCGAAAGAATGAGCCTTTACTATTGTGTGGGGTGTGGGGTGGAAAGTACCTAGCTGAATATGAAGGGTGTCTGACTCTGCCTACTTTGACCTTGGCTGTCTAGAAATAGTTACAAGGCTAATCCAGCTTCCACTGATATCTGCTCTTTTCAGTTTAGGAAAAATTGTTAACTTCTCAACTGCTGGTTTACTACAGAGTAGTACTTAGAGGCTTTTTATAAAACTTGAGGCAATCTTAAAAACTAAATTAATATGTTTTCAAAGAAGAGCCATAGAGAGGGGTCAAAGGTTTTTTTTGGACAGGCCATCCATTCTAGGACCTGATTTTCAGGTCTCAGAAACCAGCATAGAGACTTTGCAAACTATGTTGGTCTTGATGGGGTCCAGAGATTATGCTAACAGACAGTGTTTCTCTCTTGGCTTCTGACATACCTTGACAGTGCTTATTATTTCCTAGATTAGAGGTTTAATAAATGTAATTAGATAAGGAGTTCTTAACTTTTTATGTGCCATACATAGAATGGTGAAACCCATGGATTCCTTCTTAAATAACATTTTTAATAATTGAAGGAAATGCAAATTTCAGTTAAAGGTTAATTAAAATAAGATGTATTTTCTCTATGAAAGTTTACAAACCCCCTGAAATCTAAATAACATTAAATTAGATTAAATGCTACTCTTTTAAAAGAGAATAAGATCTTTAATTTAATTTAATTTAATTTAGTTTTAGAGAATATTCTTCATTTGCAGGAGGTACTGAAATCCATTTAGCATGTGTAGAGATGGACCTTGAAGTTTTTTTCCTAATGGTGACATCCTCACAACTCCTCTCCAGCCCTCCTAATCCCTAACCTGAAAGCCTCCCTTCTCAGTAGAATCCCAGGGAATTTTCTTTGTGGTTCAAATCTTAATTGCCAAAGCTCTCTTAAATCAATAGCAAATCCATTGTTCAAAGTGACACTCCTTAAAGCTGCTTCCAGCCTTCAGTAACAGTTTCTGTCTCTGTATGTATATCTATCTGGAGTGCCAACATGTTTCACATTCTTGCATCAACAAACTTTCAAATTGCTGGAAAGAGTATTTTTCTATGGGTTAATAAATCTTCTAGAAGCCATGGCTAGTGCTGGGTAGTTTCTTTCTCTCTGTGTCTGTCTCTCTTCTTCTCTCTCTCCCTCCCTCTCTATAATACTGTGCTTGTGCTTGTCTACCCAACACCAATTTTAACAACGCAGTTCCCTTGACCTCAGAAATTGACAACTCTCCAAAGCTTGATACATCCATTATTTTATTTTTTTTTAATTTTTTTTTAACATTTATTAATATTCATTTTTAACATGGTTACATGATTCATGCTCCCCTTTCCCCTTCAACCCCCTCCCCGCGCCCCCCCTACCCATGCGCATTTCCACTAGTTTTGTCATGTGTCCTTGATCAAGACCAATTTCCAAATTGTTGGTGGGTGCATTGGTG